>NC_139944.1:45601246-45803293 GCF_963454915.1 Gymnoscopelus microlampas
TTATATTAAATTTATAGTTTTATATTTTTAGTTGGATAGGGTCCATTTGGTTCCATTTCTACACTCTGAGTTACAGATATGTAGGCAATGTAAGGGTACATTTGGTTCCTTACAATCAATCATTTTGCTCTGAGTTGCGCAAATGCATTTATTTATTTATTTATTTATTATTGAGAACAGAATGGATGCGTTTTATTTTTTTCTTTGCCGGTTTTAAGTAAGAGAAAGAAAGGAACTTACCAGTATGAACTTCAAATTAAAACCTGTACTGAGTAACAATAGTACACGCTTCCTACTGTTCAGTGAGTCTTATTTTGAAAAGCTATTACAGGAAGTCTGATAGTTAATTACTGGCTACTTGTTGTTACCCTATGGTCTCTGCTTGGGAGTTTAATGAATGGATTACGTTTTTGGATCGCTCATATAGTCATATTAACCTTTTTACCAACGTGAACACCATGCAATATGGAAGTACTGATCTTTCAATCATCTGTTGCTATAGTGGTGAGTTTTGCTCCTTTGTTCTGTTCTCTCTCTCTCTCTCTCTCTCTCTCTTTCTCCCCCCCTCTCTGTGTTTACTTTGCCCCATGCCCCCCTCCCCCCTCTGTTGCTATTGTTACTTGTGCCTTTTCTGGGGTCATACCTATGTTCCCTCAGCCCTATGTTCCCTCAGCCCTATGTTCCCTCAATCCCTAACAATTTTATTTTATCCAAATTAGTCCCTATGTTCCCTCAGCCCTATGTTCCCTCAACCCTATGTTCCCTCATCCCAAATTAGACCCTATGTTCCCTCAGCCCTATGTTCCCTCATCCCAAATTAGACCCTATGTTCCCTCAGCCCTATGTTCCCTCATCCCAAATTAGACCCTATCTTCCCTCAGCCCTATGTTCCCTCATCCCAAATTAGACCCTATCTTCCCTCAGCCCTATGTTCCTTCAGCGTCACATATGGCCCTTCCATAATGTGCTGTTGTGGTCACCTGTTGGGTTCCCCTTGGCTCCCCAAGGTATCCCCCAAAGGTATAAGACTATATATAGATATATTATTCGTAAGTTATAAGTTATAAGACTTCATAAACTTTTCTTTACACCGATGATGATGGTGACCACAACATTAAATTGTGGCTACGTGCAGCTCCGACGGCCCGCTGCTCCGAAAGCCCACCAGTCCGACAGCCGTCCCTGGGCGCGGAGGTGGACCGGGGAACCCCGGGGGTCCCTGGCTCCGGAGGCTTAACCCGACCGGTCTGTCGGTCGGGTCAGGCCTCTCCAGCCAGGGACCCCCGGGGAGCCTCAACCCGGCCCAGGGAGCCCCGAACCTGGGTCCAGGTCTGGGGGGACCCCTGCCTCCGGGGGACACCCGGCTCTCCAGGCGGTGGACCCACTCTTAAGCACCCCTCAGCGGGCGCTAAGTGAAGTGACAGACCGCGGCCCAAGCACCGCGGGGACCTGGTGGTACAAACCAGAATAGTCGCCCCTGGGACTATTCTGAACTTAGCGCGTCGGGCCCGGCTCACCGGCCGGTCCCGTGTACGCACGCATAAGCACCCCTCGGCGGGCGATAAGTCGGGGGGGTCCCGCGGCCTACAGACCGCAGGTACCTGGTGGTACAAGCGGTGCCGCAATAGTTATCACGCCCATTAGCAGGGTCTTGTTTCCTCGCTGAAGATTGTCTTCTTCCCTCTATGGTCTGAGCTGATTTCATTTCTCTTGGCTATGGTTTCGCTAGGTAGCTGGTAGGGACAGTGGGAATCTCGTTCGATTAACTCAGGCGCAGCCACTGCTGAGTTGCGGGACAACCGCGGCGCCGGGCACAACCCACATAGATACGTACAGTAGCTGCTCGCAGGTTCATGTCAAGTTCCCCCGCCCCCAACCCCATCAAGGTAACTTGCCTTGTGGGTCTACAATCGGGAACTTTGGTTTACTCAACTCCTGCGTGCGCCACCTATGTTGTCTACACCCATATCAGTTACTGTCCCGGCGTGGTCGCTTGGCAGTGACTGCACGCCCAACTCAGACAAGTCTGCAGCGCCCTTTAAGACAAGCATATGCTACTGGCAGGATCAACCAGGTACAGTAGGCCTCCTGTTCCGCCACGGAGACAGCGCGCCCAGGTGAGGCGCGCACCGTGGGGTTGCCGGTCCGCTGAGACCGCCAAGGCCCCCCGTGAGAGGGGCGGCGGGAGCTCCCGGCGGCGCGCACTGCGACGGTCACCACATCTGCCTTTGCCCCCTAGCCAGGTCGACGGCATGTTACGGGGGATCAGCGCCCGTGGTACGCAGCTGTTTGGTCGGTCGCCGGAGTACGCGACGCAAGCAGGGTTTGAGAAACGCAGTCTCCGGAGCGCGCCTTTGGGCGCCTTTGAGGGGCCCTCGGGCGGTCCGTGGCAGGACATCTAGGCAGACGGGGCGTCTCGGTCTCGCTAGGCCGGGGTGGGCCGCGGAGGAGTGCGGAGGAGGCCGGGGCCTCTCTGTCCCTCCGTGCCTGGTCGGCAGCGTCTGCCGAGCAACCAGAGGTGCACTAGAGGTGCACTAAAGGTGCCGGCGGGGCCCTTGCAAGAGGCGGGCTACGATTGCCAATCGGTAAGAATCAATTGTGGGTTCCACGGCCCTTGCGGGCGGCGTGGTTCCCGGAACACAGTGCTTTGACTAGAGTGGCCACCGTGGCCGACGGCGGGCCCTGCATTCGGGCAGGCCTGCCGTCCGTCCCGAGCATCCGCACGCCGGATCAACATATCCGGTCTGGGAAAAGTTGAAAAGTTGTACCGGGAGAGAATTTCAAAAGAGGGGGCCACGGTGGACCCCAGATCCTCCTGGGTTCTCCGAGGACCTCCAGGGCGCCTGTCCGCCCGGCCGTGCCCGAGCGGAGGCCTCTGTCTTCCCATAAGCCCGATGGCCACCGTGGCTCCAATTTCATGGCTCTTTCCCCCCTGTCGCGGAGGGGGGGAAGGGACCCATGGCCATCGCCGCTCGGCCCACCCGGGCCGCCCCAGACGGAGCCTCGCGTCGGGCATTGCCACGGCCATGCTCCACAGGTACGTTCTAGAGCGAGTGGGCGTCCCGACCGGGAGACTTTTTCACAGGAGGGAGGCAGGGACGAGCGGGACGCCTCCTGGGCCACGGGGAGGGGACAGGGAGGTACGACGCGGAGATCCAGGGCAAGGTGGCCCGCCGCCCCAGACGGAACCTTGCGTCGGGCGAGGCTCCGTTGCCCTAGCTATCCTATGGCACCAGTCGGCCCTTGTCCGTAGCTTCCCCCTCTCCACCAGGGGAGAGCCAGGGAGCCAAGGGCGACCTGAGGCTGCAACACTTCAGGCTGCAACCTCCAGGATCCATGGCCCTGCGAGGCACGGGGACGCCCCCGAAAATGGTGCACCATGTCCGGCCATGGTCCCTAGCCACCCTATGGCACAATTGGCCACTTTCCCCCCTATAAGAAATTGCACGCATGGGAGAGGCCGTGAGCCCTAAAGCTCCTGAGCCTTCCAGAGCTTTTTTCGGGTTTTTCGGCCGCCGTTTGCCCGGGCAGCCACCCAGGGGCCCGGGGAGAGGCACCGACGCGTGCGCACCCCCGGCCCGGAAAAAAATCAAAAATGTTCAAAGAACCATGATTTTGGGGGTCATCGCCGCCCCGTCCCTACCCGAGGAAGGTGCCTCTTCCTGGGCATGATCCCTAGCTATCCTATGGCACGAGTCGGCCCTTCTCCCTGGCTTCCCCCTTCCAGCAGGGGAGAGGCCAGGAGCCCTGGGCCTCCCAGCAGACTGCCGGGTTCAAACTCGGTTGCTCTACCCGCCCCGGGAGCCACCGTCCCTGGGCGCGGAGGTGGGCCGGGGACCCCTGGGGGGTACCATGGACCGGGGAGGGCACCGCCTTGTGGACACGGCCGGTATTGCGCCCCGCGGCCACCACGGGCCTATCCAGGCTTGTGGATCTGCTATTTTTCCACGGCAGGACTTTGTCCCTTTTCCAGACCCACAACCCACCCCCGGGGGTCCTTGAAGGTTTTTCCTTGACCTCCAGGGAGTGCACTTACAAAGTTTTACACAGATCGGTGCAGTTATAGGTAAAAACACGAATCGGCCTGTTATAGCGCCACCATGAGGCTGATTTGAAAAATTTCAAGTGCCATTTCTTCCTCGGCATAGTGGAAATATGCGTGCAAAATGTCAAGGAAATTGCATGCTGTGTTTATGATTTGAGGCATTTTGTTCAAAACGGAGCACTCCTACAAACTTTGGAAGCCATTTTTAGCCAATCAGGACGAATATGAAAAATCTGAAAGACACGTTTTGTTTAATGACTATAGAGATACTGTGTACCGGATTTTCAGGATTTTTGGACAAAATCTGTAGTAGTACTGTCAAAAAATATGTTTTGCACAAATCGGCCTCCTGGTGGCGCTATAAAAGGCCCATGTGAAAGATTTGGGGCAGAGGTTCTGCTGTGGCATCCAGGGAGTGTGTGTGCAAAGTTTCACTGCGAGCAAGCCAACGGTGCCGGTTTTCTGTCTGTGGACAGCCAATTAGCTGTCCACAGACAGAATGACGGACGGACGGACGGACACACGGACGGACGGACAGGGGGCAAAACATACTCTCTCGCCATGCCTTTCGGCCTGGCGGAGACAATAATGATAATAATAATACATGTCTATACTAATATAGAGCTTTTGTAGATATCCAAAACAACTATATTACAAAACAAATGAGTTTAAAGGTATACTAAGCTATGTAAAACTTAGCTTATTATAAAAACAAAAAAATTAAAGGGGGATTTAAATGAGTACAAACAAAGTTCCGATATACATACATGAACATTATACAGTCAAATGAATACGGGTTGGACATATATGGCGGGGGGTCCTCCCCAGAAACGTTTTAACACGGTAGATACTGTATTAAAAAGGGAGTTTAATACTTTTATCAGTCATAGGAAAATTATGGGTCAATTATTTTATTTTATCCATTACAAACCTAAACTTATAGAAATCGTTTTGATGACTGAAGCAAATAACCAATCCTGATATTTACATAATACTGACATGATTCTGACCATGATACTGCATGATACTGACATAATACTGACATAATACTGACCATGATACTGACCATGATACTGACCATGATACTGACATAATACTGACATGATACTGACCATGATACTGGCCATGATACTGACCATGATACTGACATGATACTGACATGATACTGACCATGATACTGACCATGATACTGGTCATGATACTGGCCATGATACTGACATGATACTGACATGATACTGACCATGATACTGACCATGACACTGACCATGATACTGACCATAATACTGACATGATACTGTCATGACACTGACATGATACTGACCATGATACTGACCATGATACTGACCATGATACTGACATGATACTGACAATGATACTGACCATGATACTGACATGATACTGACATGATACTGACCATGATACTGACCATGATACTGACCATGATACTGACATGATACTGTCATGACACTGACATGATACTGACCATGATACTGACCATGATACTGACCATGATACTGACCATAATACTGACATGATACTGTCATGACACTGACATGATACTGACCATGATACTGACCATGATACTGACCATGATACTGACATGATACTGACAATGATACTGACCATGATACTGACATGATACTGACATGATACTGACATGATACTGACCATGATACTGACCATAATACTGACATGTTACTGACATGCTACTGACATGATACTGACCATGATACTGACCATGATACTGACATGATACTGACATGATACTGACATGATACTGACCATGATACTGACCATGATACTGACAGACAGACAGACAGACAGACAGACAGACAGACAGACAGACAGACAGACAGACAGACAGACAGACAGACAGACAGACAGACAGACAGACAGACAAGACAAGACAAGACAAGACAAGACAAGACAGACAAGACAAAACATTAGAATATTACATGGGCTGATGGAACATAAGGCTGAAGGAACATAGGGCTGGGGGAACATAGGGTCTATTTTGGGATGAGGGAACATAGGGCTGAGGGAACATAGGGTCTATTTTGGGATGAGGGAACATAGGGCTGAGGGAACATAGGGTCTGTTTTGGGATGAGGGAACATAGGGTTGAGGGAACATAGGGTCTAATTTGGGATGAGGGAACATAGGGTTGAGGGAACATAGGGTTGAGGGAACATAGGGCTGAGGGAACATAGGGCTGAGGGAACATAGGGTTGAGGGAACTTGAGTACGCTCCCCCTTTTCTTAGCCAAGCCCACACCTGTTGTGTTATGATAATGAGAGTGAGGGTATATTTCTACTGCGTCATTAAATGGCTGTTTTTCTATTGGCACTTTTGACCCTCAAGGTTTCAGCCTCCAGGAAGAAACTCAAAATAGTCAGAGAATAATTGCCCATAAAAACAGCACCAGGGAGTTTAATGAAGTTCTATGGACCTCATAGACACATGAAAAACTGTAAAAGTGCAAAACCATGGCATCTCTTTAATCACTTAAGCCTTATTTTTTAATTGTCATACAATGCACACAGAAAATAGCCAGTCTTAAAAGCTCATGACCTATTTCAAGCATGTAGATTGGCTATTTTCCCAAAATGAAAAGTTGGCCTACAGTTACAATGTAACTCATCTCTTGGCTATAGGGGTACTGGTATTCATGCAAATGTTGAATATTGTGCCAAAGTCAGTGCTAAAATTGATATTGAAGAATTGCCCTAATGCTGAAATTTGTTAGCAAGACTTACATGTTAGAAGGCAAAGCAAAGAAACGTGATTACTTCCCTTTTCACCTGTACTGAGGAATAATGCCCAAACTCTTTAATGGGGAAATATATTTCTGTCAATTTAGTATTGACAAATAATGTGAAAACAATGTAATGCGTAAGGCTGTGAATTTAGTGAATGGAGCTATACTTCAAAAATGATATTGTCAGTGGAAAAGTGATATCCTTGCATTCTTACTTAGGTGTAACATTTTCTTCAGACTACTGCCTTTTTATCAACAGAAGAGGAGTTATCAGAGAAACCAGTGCTATCAGCAGCCAAAATGTTTCAGAATTCACCTCCAATTCAATGACCCCGCTGAAAGAAAACAGCTCATCCTTTTTGTGCATACACAATAGAAAATGCACTGTATCTATTAAACATGAGCGATGAGCTTGTTTTCCTTTGGCTATTTTTGAATAGCCAACGGAATCTAAAGTGACACAGATGCGTTCCCGGATTGAATGGGTTAAGAACAGGTTGCGGCCGCGGCAGGCGCATTCCTTAGTGGTGGAGGTCAGAAACACAACGCACACAACGCTTTTCTTCAGTAGCCTCTTCAGTATGTCCTGCTGCATTAGGCCTAACTTAGTGAAAGTACGCAAGCTTAAGATCTAGCAGCATAATAATATGATAAATAATGGAGACGCGGGGGAAACAAAAGATCTCTGCTCACCAGCCATGGTGCTGCTCCAAAAATATCTGATATCCAAGCTCACAACACATTCGCGCATCAACGCGATGTGAGCTTGTAGATCAGATATTTTTTGGTGCACAAGGCTGAGCCACGCAACTAGGCTACATGAGGCATGTATGCTCTTTCCATCACTGCTCGTCTGTCAAGCAATGTTTTTGTTTCATTTCCTGGATTAATGAAGAGTGGTTGAAAATAGTCAAATCTGCCGTTTGAGCACAAATAAAAAAAATGTGGTAACACAAATCACCTGCGCTGGTGTCAATTAACGCCTGTGCAACAGATAAGACGAGTTCAAAGCTTGTCTAGGGCAGTGGTTCTCAAAGTGGGGTGCGGGGACCCCCAGGGGTCCTTGAAGGGGTTCTAGGGGGTACCCACTCCCCAGTCAAATGATTGATCGTCAGGAACCTAATGGACCAGTAACTCACAGAGTGTACAAATGCCATTTGGTTCCATTTGTACACTCTCTGAGTTAGATTAAAATTGATGATTCATTGTAGATTGCTGTTCCAGAGATAAAAATGAAATTAAAATGGTTGCAAATCATTACTGTAGTCTTAAAAATTGTCTCTTTTGGGGGTCCCTGGCATACCTTTTCAAATGGGGGTCCGTGGGCTAATGTATCAATTTGGGGGTCCTTGACATGAAAAGGTTTGAGAACGATTGGTCTAGAGGAGTTAGACTCATTAGACTAGAGAGGACAGACAGGCAGGCAGGCAGGCTTTCAAATGCTTCATTATCCACTCAGTGATAAAAAGCAAATTAGTGCTTTCAACATGATCCTTGCTTAGAAATCACACAAACTCCTGGAGGTGGTCTCAACAGACTGCTGCTGTCTGTAGAGAGCTTCTAAAAAAAGATAACTTACACTTTGCTCTCTCAGGAGTAAAAATGCAGGTTTGGGCCATTGCTCAAACAAAACCCTCTGATGGTTTAAAGAGAAGAACAAAATTGAATTTGTCCAGACATTTCTTTGAGTTATGATCTGTAGCAGTAGCAGCCTAGTACCTTGTTTTTACATCATTAGGATCTTTAAAAAGTGTGCTCCTCAGAGCACAGGTCCTGCTAGGCTGGGTCAGTCATGGGTTGCCGTCAGCGAGACGTGAGAAAGCTGCAGGGGCAAATAGTGTTTATACAACATATCGTAGAATGTTTTGCATTCGTATCGCGACGCATTGTGACCTTGCAGATCCGCTATTTTCAAATGGCTGAAATATATTTAGGTCTGAAGTGGTTGGTGTGTTTTGTACTAATATTCAAAATCTGCAAAGTAACTAGTAACTATAGTTTTCACATAATTGTAGTTGAGTAAAGGTACAATATTTGCCTCTGGAGTAGAAGTAAAAGTATTGGAAATTGGAAATACTCCAGTAAAGTAAAAAAATCCTCAAAAGTGTACTTAAGTACAGTACTTGAGTAAATGTACTTAGTTACACCACTGGTTAATATGGTCACCTATACATGAACCCAGGATTCATGGGGAGACAGGGTATAGGAGGGCAGCAGCTCCATGCTCCTATATTTCTGCCCGTCACTCATCATAGCAGTAGGTCTGCTGCTGTTGTGATTTTTTCCAAAGCAATGGACGTGACACAACAAGGTCTTATTTGTTTTGATGGAAGATTTCCTCTATTCCCATTTAATTGCTGGCAGCAATATCTAACATAATGCCCATGGGACAGAAACAGCACACTGAGAAAAAAAAATCTAAAGTGAGCAATTATTGATGATTCACTGCCCTCACCCCACATCAACCACTTCACTGATGCCAGGACAATACTGTAGCTCATACATGGGCAACTGGCGGCCCGGGGGCCACATGCGCCCCCCCCCTACCTTCACTTAATGCGTCCCGCAGGTTAATATCAGAATACTGATATATTATTGATTTCAGTTACAATTCCAAACATGCAAACATGACCCGCTTTAATTACTTCAGTCTATATTAGTAGCTTAATGACTAGTTTTTATGTCCAATGTATTTGTATTTAAGTTAAAAAAGATAACAGTATAACTAAATGCATTTGACATTAAATACAAATTTTGCAGATCTACAAGCTCATTTGAGCTTGTAGATCGGCTATTTTTGCTACTTTTGTGTGACATAGAATTTCCTTTACGAAAAAAAGTTATAAGAGGTGTCTGCCTAACACTATATGCAATGTGGCCCTCTGGAGTGAGTGTGGAAATATAGTGGCCCTCTGCATGATCAAAGTTGCCCAACCCTGCTGTAGCTGCACAGTGCAATACACCTGGAATACACAATTGAGAGGCAATGTGAATTCTCAGCATTTGCATTTATGAGCAAATATTTATGATACACAACTAATGACTTACAGTATGATGACTGAGCCATGTTTTCAATTATATTGTCTAAATATAGACTTGATTGCTTCTCTACTCAGAAAATGGGAAATTGGTGATGATGATTTGCGTGTGTACATGTGTGCGTGTGTACGTGTGTGTGTGTGTGTGTGTGTGTGTGTGTGTGTGTGTGTGTGTGTGTGTGTGTGTGTGTGTGTGTGTGTGTGTGTGTGTGTGCGTGTGTGCGTGTGTGTGTGTGTGAGTGTGTGTGTGTGCGTGCGCACATACACACACGCGCGCGCACAAGCGTGCTTGTGTGCGTGCTTGTGTGCGCCTTCTGCCATAAGAGTTATGTAATACAATTGTGATATATAGAGAGCATACTTGCCGACTGCCGGAGCTGGGAGTACTGGATCTATTTCGATTGCCAGGGAGGTTAGAATTGCTCATGGTGTGGGCGTCTCTAAGCAATGAAGCAAGAAAGCCTAAATTACACAAATATATTCTACTTACCTTCTCCCCTACTGTATGTTATGTTTCTAACACACACACACACACACTCACACACACACACACACACACACACACACACACACACACACACACACACACACACACACACACACACACACACACACACACACACACACACACACACACACACACACACACACACACGTGACAATAAGCACCTTGAAATCTGAATGTGTTTAATGTT
This sequence comes from Gymnoscopelus microlampas, assembly GCF_963454915.1. Taxonomy (NCBI): domain Eukaryota; kingdom Metazoa; phylum Chordata; class Actinopteri; order Myctophiformes; family Myctophidae; genus Gymnoscopelus; species Gymnoscopelus microlampas. Next base: position 45,611,784 of record NC_139944.1, read on the forward strand.
GAGTTTTAAATACATGGAAATCAGTTACATCTTGTGCGCAGGACCCACATGTATCATCTCCAGCGTTGCCATGTCTGCTTATTATAATCGACATTGGGCTTGTTTTCCTGTCAAGTTGCTTGTAAATATTGGTAGTTGCGGGTTGCGTTTTTTTGGGCTTGTCTCTAAAGTGTAGTTGCTTATTTGGGCTTGTTTCCTAAATGTTGTTAAAACCAGCGGTTCTCAAACATTTTCATGTCGAGGACCCCAAATTAATATGTATTTGTCTGCGTAACCCCATCTGAAAACATTTTTTGCCACGGACCCCATTTGGGTTGTTAAAATGTTTCCAAAAATATTTATATACTTTCACAACGGAAGCAATGCGTTGTGAGCTTGTAGATCTGCTATTTTCAAATATCCAATTCATATAGGTTCAAAGTGCTCATGTGGCCTATTTAATAGTTGCTTCTTTTGGGCTTGTTTTCATAGACCTGGTTACTTATTTCTCTCGCACAAAATCTGGCACCGCTGATCATCTCCCTTTTCCGTTGTCTTGTCAGCATATCCGGCAGACCACCCCAAACAGATCCGGGGCCCAAAGCAGCAGGGGCCCCCCAGAGTGGACCCGGGGACAGGCTGGCCGCCCAGGGCCAGGGCCAGGGTCACGTCGCCAGAAAAAGCCTCCAGGTGGACGTGGGGGGCGACAAGACCGGAGGGAGGTCCCCCTCTGTCTCCCCGGACAGAGGCAGCGTTCCTACGTCACCGTACTCTGTGCCTCAAATTGCGCCCATGCCTAGCAGCAAGTTGTGCCCCGTCTGCAAAACCGCCGACCTGACGGGCATCGTGGACGGCCAGCCAAACATCAACACCTGCACACAGTGTCGCTCCAGTGTGTGCAACCAGTGTGGGTTCAACCCCAACCCACACCTCACAGAGGTAGGCAGTCAGTGCATGTGGTTAAAAATTGTGTTGATTTTTACAGCAAATTTTCATTCAGTTTTATTCATAGTCATAGGAATCAAATTCCATTTAGTCATATTTTAGTCGTCTGAAATGTTTTACTGTTAGTCTAGTTTTAGTCGACTAAATATCATAAGATTATAGTTCGACTAAATCTACAGTTGATTTAGTCGACTAAAATGTATTTTGGCGTTGCCTTGATGGCGTCGTAATGGCTGATTTTACACTTGGTTTGCGTGCTGAAAATAGCCGATCTACAAGCTCACAACGGGTCGCGCTGCGACGCGCTGTGAGCTTGTAGATCGGCTATTTTCAGAGCGCAACAATGACTTGTCTTTTAGTTCTACTGGATATCTTCTGCGCTAGTCCCTCCCTATAACATTTTAGTCTAGTTTTTATTTGTTGACGAAATTGTCAATATATTTAGTCTTAGTTTTAGTCATCATAACTTAGTTTTTATTTAGTTTTCGTCAGTGAAAAAAGGTAGTCGACGAACATTTTTCGTCGTAGTTTTAGTCGACAAAATCAACGCTGCGTTAAAATACAAGGGTGTCCATTGAACTCTTGAGAGTATCAGAACTGCACCCTTACAATATTTAAGATTTTGGTTAAAGGAGGCACTTAGCTGTTGCCGAAGACTACTTTTTTTGGTAACAGCATTCCTGCGGTCGCTGCATTGTAGCCTATGACCTGTTACGATGGCAATGTCTAATAATCGGGTGACACAGAGCTGTTCCTCTTATTGTACATCAGTTTCCGTAATAATGAGTCATAGGCCTTTAACCGTGCTTTGTCCTTCCGAGCAATGATACATTGTGGATTTACAGTACACAATAGCTGAGTGAATTAAGTCACGGTTCACTTTGGCTGTCTGTCAAGTATGGTTGTTTCATCTTGTCAAAAGGCCTCTAATCAACTCAAGTGAGTCACGGGTGCAATGTACTGCCAAATGACCATGTCACTTTACTACACTACAATGTCTATGCTACTATGGTACGCTCGTATAGACTGTAAGCCTTGCACTGCCAATAGCCCGAGCAAATATAATGGACCGAGGGAGTAGGTGTTTTTCATCTCACATTATGTAAATGTGCTGGTGCCTTGTTGTGCACGTGGGCGCGCATGCACAGTATCGTGTGTATGTGTGAATGAGGAACGATAATAGTAGTGGAGGAGACTATTGGGGCGACAGAGGAGCTAGATGATGGGTGAGAGAGGTGGTAAGGTGAGGGAAAGTAATAGAAAATAGATGAGAGAACGCTAGAGAGAGAGAGAGAGAGAGAGAGAGAGAGAGAGAGAGAGAGAGAGAGAGAGAGAGAGAGTGGACTTACTATGGAGACAGAACAGAGTGAAGGATGGCTCATGACAGAATGTGAAGGGGAGGATGGGAGAAAAGGGAACACTGGAGGAGGTGGATGTTGGTATTTTTCAATTGAGCTGCTATGGGCTTGTCACACACTGACAGGGAGAGAGAGAGAGAGAGAGAGAGAGAGAGAGAGAGAGAGAGAGAGAATAGGAAATAGGAGCGATAGAGCTCTGCATAGCCTCAATGGCCCCGGCCCCCTGAGACCAGAAGATTTACCCCCTAACCCACTTAGCATGGACTTGGCTTGTGTTTCACTGCAGGACATTTAATATAATCTTTATCAGTAATCGTTCGCGATGATGATGATGATGATGATGATGATGATGATGATGATGATGATGATGATGATGATCATGATCATGATGATGATCATGATCATGATGATCGGCAAGACATAATTATGATAATAACATTGAAGTAGCTATATGTAGGAAACTAAAGTGAAATCTTACACTAAAGCAGAGTTCCCTCATTAATGATGTAATCGTAAACATTTCAAATGGCATTTCATCAGACACAAACCTGGGCCTTTGCCATTTACTATGAACTGCAGACATTTTGTTTGACTGATAAAATGCTATGTTTGAATTTGAAAATCTGAAATTTTCTTTATTTTATTGGATTTGGTAACAGCTATGAAACAGAATACCCAATCCTCAAGAAAATCCCCATGGGTGTTACATTCGTTCTCTCATTTGTTGTCAATAGAATAGTCCCAGGTATTGTCTGTTGATCACATTGTTTTTGAGCTTTTGGAGAATCGTGGCCCATTTCTGTTTACAAAATAATGATAGGGCTGTCTTCTTGAAGCAGACTTTCCATGAAACAAGCACAACATTTGAAATAAGCTGCAACCAGGTTATCCTCAAGGTTGCATGTGTGAGTTAGGAAGCACTGTGCCGACCATACATATATTCCATTTCATAAATACAAATTATTGATAACAGTTACAAAGTCCACCATGTCTTTTAATACACTTAGTCCATCGTAAAACAGGGACCATTCTTCTTGTGTTGTGGCAGCGCTTGAAGGTCCTAGCTGCTTGCTCACAGCCAAAAAAGTGTATTTTCTTTTATTTATGTGATTTATAGGGGATGTTGTAAATTAAGCAGTGGTGGAAGAAGTGTTCAAAATGTTACTTGAGTAAAAGTACAAAAGTATTGGCATCAAAATATACTTAGAGTACCAAAATCAGAAGTACTACAATGTTTGAAAATAGACGATCTACAAGCTCACAACACTCTCACTACTCACTACTCTCTCTCTCTAGCGTTCTCACTACTCACTACTCTCTCTCTCTAGCGTTCTCACTACTCACTACTCTCTCTCTCTAGCGTTCTCTCATCTATTTTCTATTACTTTCCCTCACCTTACCACCTCTCTCACCCATCATCTAGCTCCTCTGTCGCCCCAATAGTCTCCTAGATCGGCTATTTTCATTGTACTTAAGTACAGTAAAGTAAATGTACTTGGTTACTTTCCACCACTGAAATGAAGTTTGTTCATAATAAAGTGCCTGATGGTATCGTCGTGACCTCAGAATCCAACCTGTATAGCCTACACATGCAACTGTTTGTATAGCATAAGCTGTATTAATGTTCTCACTGAGGTCACCACTCCTTTGGGGTATTTCTTGTTGTCATACTACATTTGCGCATACCGTATGTGACATGTGTCCTCTACATCAACCTATCCTAACTATTAGTGGGCTATTAATAGTAATACAGTTCCCGGGGAGCAGAGGGTTAAATGCCTTGCTCAAGGACATTGCCACACATAGACAGGGCCGGGGGGTCGGCAAACCGGGGACCTTCTGTTTCCCAGACATCCTCTCTATATAACCCTTCAGCTGTGGCTGCCCATACGATGGAGCATCTGTCTAAAACACCAGCCATTTCTAAAATGTAACTTTGTATAACAAGCTTTGACAGGGAGGCAATTTAGAGGGAGAAAGCTAGAGTATGCAGTGTACTATATATGTGCAATCATATACTGTGATGTGCGCTCTTCTACTGCTGTAATTGTGTGTGTGTGTGTGTGTGTGTGTGTGTGTGTGTGTGTGTGTGTGTGCGTGTGTGTGTGCGTGTGCGTGTGCGTGCGCGTGCGCGTGCGTGCGCGTGCGCGCGCGCGTACGTGTGTACGTGTGTACATACTAAATGTGATGTCAAGCTGGCCTTAGGGACATTGGTGAGAGGGAGAGAGAGAGAGAGAGAGAGAGAGTCCGCCACAGGCGCCACACGTCCAGATGTAGACAGAGAGAGAGTGACAGGATAAACAACAGAGAACAAGATATCAAAGAGGAGGAGGAGTACAATGGAGGAGAAATAGAAAGCACCACATACGGGGAGTCGGGGACCGTCTGCTTTATAATTGGTCCATTTTCAATTTATAGATGCTACCCTACTTCTCCTTCTACTCACCCATCCAGAAAACTGAGACACAGCTGGGGGGGAGGAGAGAGAGAGAGAGAGAGAGAGAGAGAGAGAGAGAGAGAGAGAGAGAGAGAGAGAGAGAGAGAGAGAGAGAGAGAGAGAGAGAGAGAGAGAGAGAGAGAGAGAGAGAGAGAGAGAGAGAGAGAGAGAGAGAGAGAGAGAGAGAGAGAGAGAGAGAGAGAGAGAGGAAAAGCAGGGAGCTAGAATAGGAGAGAGGGCATGATAAATGAACCATCATAGTACTAGTCTATTCATTGCTGCTCTAAAGCTATGCAACACTATATTAAGTCTGGCCTTAGCCTTCGGCTCCCATAAAGAAAGCCCATTGTCCACTGTCTTATAGACTGCATTCAAGAAGCCAGTCCACCAGTGTGAGGTTTGAGGTATTACCAGACAAAATGTTTAAATAGGTTATTTCTTACCAGCCAGAAAGGCAATAAGATATTACGTTAAAAAAACTAATAACAAGATGGGCTCTAATAATAGCGTGGCTCCCATGTGGATCTCGGACTTCATGTGGCCAGCCAGTCCGAGTCCCATTGACTTCCATTATAAATTGTAATTTAAAAAAATACATTAAACGTGTGAAGAAAAATGTGAAGAGGTAATTCCTTGGCCTACTGGCGTGTGCTCAAGACATTTGGCACTGATAGGTTCATCTGTTTTAGAGATTAGCTCCGGATACACAGACACCTCTTATAGACACGGCTATAGCCGCCTTACAGAGCCAGACCGTGAGAAACATAAATTACAGTAGCTTGGCATGGCATGGATAAAATAGGCACAATCTAACTGGAGGCCAGTCTATGACGTTAGTAGTCTATGACGTCAGTACCTGTTGGCAGAGTAATTGGAGGCAAGTGTATGACATCATAGCGGAGGTGAAATAGGCACAGTACTTTTCGGACAGTTTATGATGTCAGTCGTCTATGGCGTCAGTAATGTGATGGCAGTAGTATGACAATTTGTCAGAGTATGTAGCCCAGGCAAGCCCCCATAACCGAGAGGGAGCAGTGAAGCGCTTTGGACATGCTGGCCGTTCATAGGTACTGCAGCTTATTACGGCCGCGGCCCGAGACATGAACGAGCGAAAAGGGTTTCGACCAATGGACTCGACTCACGAGATTGCGCACAGGGTTGCGCATGGAGGTGACGCAAAACGCGTCACCTCCATGACGCAAAAGGTGTCACATAGGCCCCAAATAGGCCCCGCCCGTCACATTTCCCAAGCCGGAAGAGCTGGGTGAGCAACTCCATACAAGTGGATGGGCGGGGATTTTCCTCTCTATTATTCTTAAAACTCTATGAGCCCAGGTTATTGTTGTGCAGGTGAAATAGGCACAAAGTACTCTGAGGCCAGCCTACTGTATGACATCAGTTATCTATGTGAGCAGTACTGTGACAGCTGTACTGTGGCAGTGTGACTGTGGCTCAAGTCCGCTTCTGACGGTGCACCTCCGTTGTGATTCGATCCCATGAGGTTGGGGCTGAAAGTCTAATGATTAGCGAGGCACGCCGCCGAGGCAGGTGCTGGAATGGGGTACCGTGCTGTATTTCAATGTGACGAATCACCCAAAGGAATGGCTGATAACGGGCCGCATATGCGTTAACATTGAATCACCGAAAGAAAAGGCCGATAAGACCCAAACGGACCCAATTAGATGGGATTTGTGCTGATTTGGAGCCCAATCTATGGGCTAATAACTAGACCCAACTATTTGGGTCTATTGGGCCCAACTGGCCCTAATGAATGGAATGATTGGTGCTGATTGGAGCCCAATCTATGGGCTGATAATCTAGGTAGGAGGTCAGTCTATGCAGCTCTATGCACCAACTTGAAAAAGTTTGGGGATCTCCATAAATGGGCATACCTGTGCAGACAGATAGACAGACAAAGAACTTAAAATGTATCGAGTAGGAACAAAATGAGCAAGGAACGTATACATGGACAGCAAACTCAAGGGACCCAATCTGCAGGAAATCAGTCTTGGGGGGGTCCACAATAATGATTTCCTCCAGCAAAGTTGGTGCAAAGTTGTGCAGAATGCTCTGTTGCGCGCGCGCGCGCACGCACGCACACACACACACACACACACACACACACACACACACACACACACACACACACACACACACACACACACACACACACACACACACACACACACACACACACACACACACACACACACACACACACACACACACACACACACACACACACGAAGAAGAAGCGTGTCTTCATTTATGAATATGAACATTCAGAGAATTCCAGGGGGATTTTCTTCACTGCTTATAATTATTCAGAAGTAAAACATTCTTGGTGATAAAGCATTTATAAGCAGAGATGTTGGTTTAGTGTTCAAGTTATCTAAGTGTTCAGGGTTTACAGTACATTTCCATTTTCCCGAATGCGTCATTATGCGCATACGACTTAGCCTGTATCTCATTAACCATTAAAACCTGAGGCCAATTCTTCTAAATCATTGGTTTTCAAATGTTTTCGTGCCAAGCACCCCCAAATTGACTTTTCAAGATTTTTCTAAAATGTTCAAAAATAGCAGATGTACAAGCTCGCAGCGTGGCACAAAGTCATTAAATGTTTCATTGAGGTAAGCTTTTACTTTTTTACAGAATTGCATTCCTTGAAGGATTGAGGATTCACATTTTGTATGACTGTTGGTAGGGCATTCCACATTTTTGTGGCACAGCAGTAGAAGAATGTAATCCCTTGTTTGAGTCAAATCTGGGTTGAACGTGATTTGTGGAGCTCCCTCTGGTGTTGTTGTGCTAGTGAACGTCTTTAACGTTTTTGAAGTATTTTGACGGGTACATGGGTGTCTTTGTGGTGTAGTGTATCTTGTAGACCGGGCTCATTGCAAGTTGCTGTACTCTGTCCTCTACCCTGAGCTATCCCACCCTAGCATAATGAGCAGGGGTTAAATGAGTTGTACTGTAAGTGTAAGGCCAAGCAGTAGCCTGACCAGATGTCTGAAGCTTTGTTTTTAAGGCCTTTGTGGTGCTATGGTACCATGAGGTGCATTCGTAGTCGAAGTGACACAGATGCTTTCCCGGTGTTAATGGGTTTTAAAGGAACAAATCAATAAAAATATTCAATCAATCAAAACTCAATTAAAAAATGTTCAACCTTGTCTCTATAAATCGATCCCCGTCTGAGCATTAGAGAAGTCACTGCGCGTACTCTCTATGGACATCTGTCAGCATCTGTCAGTAGTGTTGGGGCGGGAATACGGAGGCTCTACACATCCTCCCGGTGGGTACTCCTCACTGGCAGGCCTGTAGGATAGAACAACAGTGACAACAACAAACAGAAATGTGTGTGGGGAGGAATGTATTGGCATAACGACTAAATTGGGGAGAAGGAAGGGGTAAAAAAAAGAAAGAAGAGTGGTACAGGACAAAATCTGAATGTCGGGGGTTTTTACATCAATTTGAGCCTCAGTTCATTGGTTACCTATTTGTTTTAGAATTGATTTTATTGATTTATTTTAAAGCAAGGCTCAGTTTATAGGTCCTCCCTACAACACAGACCTTTTAACCCTTTATGAGCAGGAGCGCAGCCTGAGATCCTCAGGCAAGGCCCTTCTGGTCCTTCAGAGTCAGGCCGAAGGCGTGGCCGAGACTATGTTTTTGCCCGTCCTTGTGTGTGTGTGTGTGTGTGTGTGTGTGTGTGTGTTTGTGTGTGTGTGTGTGTGTGTGTGTGTGTGTGTTCGGCCGTCCATCTGTGTACAGCTAATCTCTGGCACAGTTGGCCCAATCGGCGTGAAACTGCACGCACATTCCCTGTAGGCCGGAGCAGAACCTCTGCCCCAGATAGATTGGCCTCTTATAGCGCCACCAGGAGGCCGGTTTTAGAAAAGCGCCTTTTTTGATATTACGCCACAGATTTTGTCCAAACATCACGCAAATCGGTACAAATGATCTGTATAGTCATGTGATCAAGACGGATCTGTAAGATCTTTCATATTCCATCCTGATTGGCTAAGATTGGCATCTAAATTTTGGTTTTGAACAAAATGCATCAAGTCATGAACGCATGGTCTGATTGCTGTGAAACTTCACATTGGCCTGTTATAGCGCCATCAGGAGGCCGATTTTTGCCAAACATAATTTTTTAATATAACTCCTACAGATTTTGTCGAAACATTATGCAAATCGGTACACATTATCTCTATAGTCATGTGATCAAGATGGACCTATCCGATTTCTCATATTTCATCCTGATTGGCTAAGATTGACTTCCGCTACCTGGCCTGGCGGGGGGACCTGTGCTGCCAGGAGCACATTTTTCTAGTTACAGTGTGGTTTTGTGTTCTTATCTCTTTATGTTCTTCTATTTCTTGCACACTTTTCTATCCTTTTAGCCATTTTATTGTTTCTTTCACACTTTTTATTCTTTTATGCTCTTTGTTCTTATCTTTTATGCTGTGTAAAGCTATTTCCAACTCTGTTTTAACAACTTAATCCCCATTCTACGCTTACGCTATGAAATAGCTTATCTACACGATCACAACGTGTGAGCTTATAGATCTGCTATTTTAGCTATTTAAAAAAACTAGGGATAAAATAGGGAGGCCGGGTTCATTAAAAAGTGCTACACAAATAAAGTTTATTTCTACCCTTTTGAACTCAATGAAGTAATGGTACTGTATGTTCAGAAGAATGTCTCTGTTGGTAAGGGAGGGATAGTGTGACTATCTGAGGTGGGTTGGATTCTGATCAAATCTGATCTCCTTGTTGTTACCTCAACTCAGAGTAATTCTTTGATTATTCTTTTTACATAGTTTTCCGTTTCAAACGTTTTAGAACGTTTTAGTATAGTTTGTAACTTACTGCTTAAAGGACGACTTCACTGCTTTTCAACCTATCTTCATATAATTGGTCCTCACTAATACTCATGATAAAATGGTACCATTTTTTTCTACTTGGTCTGTGTCTCATAGGAGGGCTGTGGACAGTCCAGAAACCTGTCTACCAGTGATCATCGTTAGGCATGATTTTTTTTTCCAACAAGATTTCAAATTTTTTATTTAGATTTTTATTAACACAAGAACAATGGCTCTCTTTTATTGCATTGCAACTTTCCAGGAATAGAAAGCCTGCAGTTTCTATTAGCTTGGATTCCCCATTGATGATGTCACTGGTAGACAGGACTCTGAACTGTCCACAGCCCTCCTCTGAGACACAGACCGAGTAGATAAAAATTGTACCATTTTATCATGAGTATTAGTGAGGACCAATTATATGAAGATAGGTTGAAAAGCGGTGAAGTCGTCCTTTAAAGCTGCATTATGTAACTTTCCTCTTCTACCCTGGATATGAACCCGGTTTCCTGCACAAGGAAACCGGGTTTTGATATTACTTGACTCTGCATATTATTGTCTATTTCTCTGAATCTTGAAATAAACAAAACAGTGAAAAAAAAAAAAAAAGTCGGGTCAGATCCTGTGTCAAGGTGAGAGCCAAAAGAGCAGGTAGACAAAATACAACCACCCCAATTGTATGGGTTATATTGTATTAATATACTCTTGAATACGGATTGGACAAAATGACATTTTATTAATTAAAAAAAAAGTTGCATAGTACCGCTTTGTTAAGGTGGGGTCTTCCAAGAATCATTTACTTCCAGGTTTAGCAATAGCAGATAAAAACTAACTAATGTGAGATTTAGGGCCATTCAGCTTGAATTCTTTAGAGAACTGAAAGTGGTTTTGTTGAAAAACAAAGAACCCTAATCAATCCTAAGAAATATCAGAGAACCATAAACCGTTCATCCATTTTCCTTGGTTTAATACGAATCCTATTCACAGTATGCTCTGTCTTGACCCTGAAAAATAGCTCCATCTAAAACCCAAAATGTCTTAGTTGCATTCAGTAAAAAAATCCCAGTGACAGTTACTGTAACAGAATTAAATTAACACTGAGGTTTCTTTCCTATTTTATTTTTTTCTGCGTATTAGGTCATTTCAAGGGATTATACTCTTTCTGAACTTGATTTAATTGTATTCAGAAAGGGCTTGACGATTCTTAGGAGAAAATAGAGACGGAGAGTTAGGGAGATGGATAACAAAATTAGATTACATGCAAAACGGGTAAATGCACTTGCAGTTAGAGGACAGGACGAACGGTGCCCGAGTTATGCCCGGGACAGACAGACTCACAGACAAGCAGACAGACACAGACACAAAGATTCCATGAATTTAGTTATATAGATAATTATATAGTGTCATATTATAATGCATTATAGACATGGGCTTCATAGAAAGAGTTACCAAAAAATCCACTTCATTATAATTGACAAAGGCTATACTTCCAAATACTGTAGGAAGCCTGCTGTTATGTATCATAATGTCAGATTTCTATGTTGTTGTGGAAATTTACTTGAAAATGAACCAGGAATTCAATAGATCATATGCATAATGTTTTCCAGTTTACATCACAGTTACATCACAAACAGAAAACAAGCTGAATACTGTATATCGCCCTGTGATCTGTAGATTGCTACATTTTCAGCTTGTTTTTGTCGTACCGCCGTAAGACGAAGTATACATCGTCTTTCTGAAGTCGGCTTTATGTAAAACTGAGCTGCCACATGCTGTACTGTACTGCCTGTCCTTATGTAAAGAGATCCCAGAATAAACTTCAGAGTGGAAAAATATCTTCAAAGCTTTAAACCTCCATATAAACGGTGGGGCAAGAAGGTTCCAAATGGAGACACCGTACTGCATTTTTCAAACTGTGGCTTTAAATGGACAAACTCCATGAACTGGGTCAAGAATCCAGCTGAGACACAACACGCTGAATTTTGCATTATGCAGAAATATTTTGAAAAGAAGACCTCCTGATGTACACAATCTAGGACAGTGGTTCGCAAGCACTTTTCTGGCAGGAATCCTTTAACGCACTTCAGCTCAAGTTGTCTGGGCCATATAGAAATACACATGTGGAATTGCTTTTATTGTCTAATTTCCCCATTGATTTCTACCAATATGATTAGTAGGGTTGTCCGATATTGTCTTTTTTACCGATAACCGATATACCGATATTGTCCAACTCTTAATTACCGATACCGATATCAACCGATACCGATATATGCGGGGATTATTGTGATTAGGGTAAGCTCAAATTTCATATCACACACACCATATACAGTAAGAACTCCTGTAACTTATTTATAAAGCCAAAAAAAAAAAAAAAAAAAAAAATTTTTTTTTTTTTTTTTTTAAAAACCGATACCGATATTTTCCCGATATCAATTTTTATGCTAATATCGGCCGATAATATCGGGAGGCCGATAATATCGGACATCCCTAATGATTAGACAATAGCTATCCATTGAATGTTCATAACATTCATAATATTCTTCCTTCTCACAATATTGAAAATTCAGCGATGATTTGATTTCTATTTTATTTCAAGAATCAATACCATCCATGAGCGTAAACATTAAGAAGGAACCTCAGCTCTACCCTCAGCTTCTACACTCAGGAAGCTGTACGTTTATATTCTGTGCCTCGCTGTCACTTGGTGTCCCTTTTAGTCAGTCCCATTTGACAAGTTATTGCATATTTTATAAACGCATGAGAAATGAAATCTTTTTGCTATAAAGCTGTCACATTAAAATGTCCACATTTCATTTTAGGGGAAGTTCGACACAAAGTTTTTTTGCTATAGCGACAGTATATCATGGTCTAACCTTCGTTACTTTATGCTGCTACTTAACACTTCAAACCCTCCTTGTAAGAGTACACTCAAGCTGGGCTCACACGACAGGAATTTTAAAATCCAAATCGATTTTGAAAACCGGATGCATCACGCCCATTAGGGAAATCTTCAGATTCTTTTACTTCTACTCCACTACATCTCAGAGGCAAATATTGTACTTTTACACCATAAAAAATATTTGAAAACTTTAGTCACTAGTTACTCGATTATTATTACAAAACCACTTCAACCCTATATATTCATTTCGGCCATTTGAAAATAGCCGATCAACACATTGTAGATTGTAGATCTGCAATTTTCAAAAGATTTTTATACATTTGAAGATCCTCTCCTCTATAATATCAAACAAAGCACACACACTACAACATTTTAAAATAATTACGCATCACGCACTCGCTGTGTCCAAATCTGTCACGCCTTGATTCCACTGGGCACGCTAGCGTTGCGTTGCAGCCACAACATGGCAGCCGCAGCTGATCTCTAGACAATTTTGATTCCACCAGAGGCTTTTCAGGCACGTCCCCACAGTGCCTCTTTGCTGCTCCTTTTGTCTCATCTGTTTAAGAAAGTAGGAAGCTGATATATTGCACTTTTACCTTAGCGCTATAGGTATGCTCTTAGTTGCTTGTTTTAGAAGAGAATGCACTTAAGACTTCTGGGGTGATTAGTAGTTTTCTTGCCTACCTATGTTAAATGCACTTATTGTAAGTCACTTTGGATAAAAGCGTTTGCTAAATGACTGTAGTGTAAAGTAATGTAATGCTCCGCTCTTCACTCATGTAGACTGTACTAGTCGTTCGGCTGTTGTGGTCGCATGTGAACCCAGATACATATTAAAACGTGTTTGATAATTATCGGGGTGGATCTGATGCGTCTGTGAGCAGATCGGAAGGTTTATGATTGGGTCTGTGAACCTCTCACGCTGCATGGTCATCTGGATAGATAATCGGTTTCCCGACCAGACTTGCACCGGGAACACCCCTGTGATTGTCGGGAGAGGCGTTTTATTTTTTACCCAAAATCTCCCTGATTATCCTGTACCATGAGCCCAGCTTCAGACACGATATGGTTTCCCTACAGAGCACCAGCACACTGGCATATAGTTGTATCAGCATGTCAACAAACTGTAGTAATAAAACTATAGCTTTTATAGCAGGTAATATGGCTGGTGGTATTTGTGTGTGTGTGTGTGACTGTGTGTGTGTGTGTGTGTGTGTGTGTGTGTGTGTGTGTGTGTGTGTGTGTGTGTGTGTGTGTGTGTGTGTGTGTGTGTGTGTGTGTGTGTGTGTGTGTGTGTGTGTGTCTGTGTCTGTGTCTGTGACAGAGAGAGGGAGGGAGAGAAAGAGACGCAGAAGGTGTCGGGACATCTTTTGATGTCCTGTGGCCCATTTTTTTTGAATGAGTTGATAACCCACTGCATTCCAGAGCATCCTTATTCCCCAAACTGCAGTGCTCAGCAGCTCTGTGTGCTGCATGGTGATACTGCGTCGCGCCTCTGTCTGTCTGCATCTCTTACTACCCTGTCATTCATCTGACGGCTTCTGTATGTTTTTTATTTAACCATTTAAACCCTGGCCTATATACTGTAGCTATTTCGCTGTGAGCCAGATAGCAAAAATAACTATAAAACTGCAAACAAGCTTGCAGCAGGACTATTTTTGCAGATTCAGTTCGCTATCATGGCAAGCCCAGAATAGGGACGCTAGTGTTCATGTGGTTAAGATTTATTTTTGCCATTTTAATGCTTTATTTCTGGCAGGTAGGACAGTGTAGAGAGAGGTGAGACATGCGAGACGAGATGGGAGTCGGATTGGAACTCTGGTCCTTGCGACTCACAAGGATCATTATGGTCTGTGCACTCACTGGCTGAGCCTCCAGACGCCCCATGGCTGCTGTGAATATACAGCTGATGAACTGTGTTGTGGCTACTGTGCAAAATATAAACTGTACAATGGAGGCAAGGAGGGAACTTTTGTAGACCTGCCTGGAATGGGGAATGTGATATAATGTGTGTGTTTGTGTGTGTGTGTGTGTGTGTGTGTGTGTGTGTGTGTGTGTGTGTGTGTGTGTGTGTGTGTGTGTGTGTGTGTGTGTGTGTGTGTGTGTGTGTGTGTGTGTGTGTGTAGTACTAAAGTGTTTGAAAATAGCCTATGTATAAAATAGGGCTGAAGTGGTTAATGTATGTTTTATGATTTAATGCAAATATATGCAAATAATTGTAGTGGAGTAAAAGCACAATATTTGCCTCTGAGATGTTGTGGAGTAGAAGTAAAAGTATTGAAAATTGGAAATACTCCAGTAAAGTAAAAAATACGTCAAAATTGTACTTAAGTACAGTACTTGGGTACATGTACTCAGCTACTTTCCACCACTGCCTATATCTCATATACGTTAGGGCTTGCTGTGCTCTTGTTATTTGATCTAGACCCATGTCTCTAGGGTCTTTATTACTAAAAGGGTTCTATTTCTGGCAGCGCTGTGTTGTTCTCCAACAAACCGACAGTGCCGGTCCGTTGTGTTCTGGTGGCTCAGCATCAGTGGGCCTGTGGACACATGTCATGTGTTTTCCAGCTTTTTGGGAACGCGGTCTCACTCATGACCTTTTTGTTCCGTTCCGCTTCCTCACTTACCCGCTTTCCCTCGTCTCTCTTCACTGGAGATTATTTCATAATGAAGCCAGAAAATGCCACGAGAAACACAGCACAACAGAAGTACAGCAGCACAATATAGCAGATCTACAAGCTCCTCGTGCATCGCATTGTGACACATCGTGAGCTTGTAGTTCTGCTATTTTTTGCTTACTTTTTGTGCAACACTGTCATATGACAAAGAATGAAATAGGGCAGTGGTTCTCAACCATTGGTCCGGGGGACCACCAGTGGTACCAGGGGGTCCCCAGCAAAATTAGTTCACAATTATTTTAACCACTTAGCTTTGGCTCTTCAAAAATAGCAGATATATAAGCTCATAGTGCGGCACCGAGTGCCACGGTATGAGCTTGTAGATCTGCTATTTTTTGAAAAATCTTGAAAATGTGTGCATATCTTTGAACATATATATTTTTTTAAAGCGAGCATTTTTTAACTCAAATCTTTGCTTCTGGGGGTCCTTGGCAAAAAAACATTTTCAGATGGGGGTCCGCGATGGCCAAATGTATATCAATTTAGGGGTCCTTGGCATGAAAAAGGTTGAAAACCACTGAAATAGGGCATTGATTTATGAAGAAAAAAATAAATAAAGATGGAATATGGAGATATAAGGTTTGTGCCCGACAGCGACGCTATATGTGAGATGTAGAATGAGAGCGAGGGAGAGATGAAGAGTATATCGGGAGCAAAGCAGTGAGGAAGGAGGACAAACACAACGCTGGGCGAAGAAGAACAAGATGGAGGGTGTAAGACAGAAGTGATAGAAAAGGGAGGGGGGGGTAGGAGACAGAGATGTCGGCTGTCTGCTTGTGTTGTTGGTTTTTTTCCCCCCTTCTTCATCATGAAACAGATCATATTTCATAATAAAGATCCACACGATTGCCTCGTAACAAGAGGGGAAGGAGGAGGAGGAGGAGATGAGATAGAAAGATGGAGGTGGAGGCAAAGCGCAGGGAGAAGAAAAAAATGAAATTGATGAATAACAGCTTGCCCTCCTCTATAAGTGCCTCCTATGTTTTCATGGGCTAATGTGATTGTCTTAACTGGCATTTGGAAAAAGAACAAAAGGAGATCAGGGGAGGAGGAGAAAAAAATAAAAGAATAAGGGAGTGCTCAGGGAAGAAAAAACAACAACAGAATAAGGGAGTGCTTCGCTCGCGGCCTGATGAAGGCTTTGATTTGATAAAGGTTCCTGATGTTGGCTGGTTGCTGTTATTTCTGCTGCCCAGCGTTACTGTGACTGTCCCCGGGGTTCACTGAAAACTCCCACCCTCTCAGTTTCTCTCTTTGATTGACAGTGAAAACCATGGCCTCATCACTCCTTATATATATATAGAGAGGACTGGCAGGAGGCAGTAATGAAAAGTAACTAAGTACATTTACTCAAATATTGTACTGATTTTTAGATTTGATTTTACTTTACTGGAGTATTTTCAATTTTCAGTACTTGTACTTCTATTCCACTACATCTCAGAGGCATATATTGTACAATTTTTTTGTTGTTGAAAACTTTAGTTACTAGACTTGATTATTATTACAAAACATACATTAACCACTTCAGCCCTATATACATTTCGGCCATTTGAAAATAGCCAAACCTTTTTGCTTCGCGACGCATTGTGAGCTTGCAGATCTGTTATTTTCAAAATAATTTTATACATTTTATACATTTGAAAACGTGTGAAACGGGACATTCTGCATAACGAGTAATTTCTACTTTTGGTAGTTTTAAGTACATTTTGATGCTAATACTTTTGCACTTTTACTCAGGTAAATCTTGAATTCCAGACTCTCACTTGTAACAGAGTATTTCTACATTGCAGTATTGATACTTTTACTTGAAAAAATGTGAGTACTTTATCCACCACTGTTCATCACTCCTTATATAGAGGACTGGCAGGAGGCCAAGGCACCAGGCTGAGACGGTGCTGAGCCTGCGACTGATTCTGTCCGTCTATAGATCCTACTGTCTGAAAGGCAGATAGAGTCAGGCCCACTAGCAGATTAACACACTGAACAATAGATGTTATATAGCGGCAGCATACTGTAGCTCTGGTCCATAGCGTTAGAAGGAGTTCTCCTTAACGCTATGGTACTTTCGAGCCGTTTCGCACACACACACTCGTCTTTAGTGAAAAGAATAAAATATACTTTCGCTACTCACCAAAACAAAGACGGTTTTATGGAGTTGAAAGCCTGCTTTCCTTAGTGGGAAGTCTAAAATATACACTTTTTGACCAAAATGTAAAATAATCCACTGGATGGGGGGAAAACAATTGCTAGTGCACTAGGATCCGGTCAATGGAATTTTTCTATTGACAAGATCTGTAGAGGGCGCAGGGGAGTAACACATTTTTTTTCTCCATCCGGTGGTTTATTTTAGATTTTGGTCAAAAAGTGTATTTTAGAAGTGAGTTGGGGGGCTCCGAGTGTTCCCTCTAAGGAAAGTAGGCTTTCAACATCTGAAAACCGTCTTTGTTTTGGTGAGTAGCGAAAGTGTATTTTTCTCTTTTTTTACTAAAGACGAGAGACTGTGGCCGATGCACTACCGGGGGTGTTCGGTCAACGGATCGAAAGTAACATAGTGTTAAGGAGGGGGCTGTTTGGGAACAGGAAGGTTCATGGTTTGATCCACAGGACTTCCTGGCTTTCATGTCAAAGTGTCCTTGAGCAAGACACTGAACCCTTGCTCCTGCATGAGCAGGTTGGTGCCTTGCATGGTTGCTTCCAAACATCCATGTCTGAATGTGAATGGGTGAGATAACGCACATTGTAAAGAGTTTTGGGAAAAAGGAAATAATCCATTAAGACCGGGAACGCATCTGTGTCATTTCAGATTTTAGCTATTACCATTATCAAAAAATACACATAGCTATATTTACAGAGGAGGAAAAAGGGTATAGAAAAAAACGGAGCGGCAGTGTATGTCCCCTCATATCAAGGGGATTTATATCTCCACTTGTAATTTTCTGACATATATCCTTGTTCAGGCCATTTTTGAAAGAGGTCTTTTATGGATCCTTTATGGGTGATGTCAGGGCATTGCACATCTTGGTGGTAGAGTAGTAAAATGATTTTTTTGCCCATGTTTGTGCTAAATCTGGGGAATACCAGATCATAGCTGCTCCCTCTGTCAGGAATGACTTAGGAGGACCCCAAAAGCTGTACGACCAACAAGCAAGGATCAAGGTTCAAAGGTTTCAAGGTTTATTAACCAACTTATGATTCCTATAAAACGGGGCAGGCGAAACAGGAACTGAAAATACAGCTGGCTTTCGGCCTTATATAGCACATACATTCACTATGAGTCAACGATGACCTGACAAGGCTTTGAACACACAGGGGCATATAAATAGACACAGGGATAACAGGACACAGGTGAACTCAACCGACAATCAACACTGGGATAGGCTGGGGGGCTAAGAGGACCCAGATGGAAACACTGACAAATCACAACATTGGTAAGACAAGTCAGATACAGAACTACAGGGGCAGACAGGAAACACCAGGAACAATACTACAAAATAAGATACAGAACACCGGGGCAAAAACAGAGCAGCAGAAAACCAAACAGAACAGGGATACATGACAAATACAGAACATACTGAACAACAGAACATAGGCCTAAAGAGGCCAAAACCTAAACAATACAGACAAAGTCCAAGGGCTGAGGAGCGGAGCGTGACACCCTCTGGTGTTGTGACTGTAGGTGTCACTCTGGAGTAGTAGTTAGACAGGTATGAGGGCACTGGTCCTCTGAGTATCTTAGCATCTTAGCATTGTAATTATCATTCTTAGTTCGAGCCATCTTTCAGGTGAGTGCATGTGCACACATTTTGTGAGTATGGGATCACACTTGACATTCTGCATGCTAGTGTATGAATTCATTACCACTATTCGGGTCGTATATAGTAGGCTTGCAGGTCCAAGACATAAGTGAAACCATCTTGAGTACACGGTATAATCCTGAGTGGTAATTTAAATTTAGGTCAATTTTCACACCCTCATAGTTAGATTAACGCTCAGGACTACTGTGTAGGGAACGAATCGAAACATTTATCCCTTATAATCCTGCACAGCTCAATTGGCAGAGTTTGGCCCATTACAACTGTCAGTGCTCAGGGTTTGGTGCTCATTCGGGCACCCATGTCGAAAGTTGTATAAAGTCAAGGCATAGTCAGGGATTTTGATCAAATCTTCTAAGAACTAGGGGCTTGTGTCCCTACAGCACAAAAGAAAAAGTCAAGAATGGAAAGCACAACCTGCAACCTATCAGACATCCCACCATGCACACAGCACACCCACCCACCCTTCTCGCCTATACTGCCTCATAACTTTTCTTAAAGGACGACTTCAGACATTTTCAACCCTATATCTATATATAATTGTACCATAAAATGGTACAATTTCTTTGTACTCGGTCTGTGTCTCATAGGGCTGTGTGGACACTTTAGAAACCCGCCTACCAGTGACATCATCGTTAGGCAAGCTTAAAAACAAACAAAAAACACGAGAACAATGGCTTCCAACTTTCCAGGAACATAAATTCTGCCGTTTCTATTAGCTTGGATTCCCCATCGATGATGTCACTGGTAGGCGGCTTTCTGAACTGTCCACTAGCCCCCCTCCTCCAAAAATGGTACCATATTATCATGAGTATTATGAGGACCAATTATATGAAGATAGGTTGAAAATGGCCGAAGTCGTCCTTTAAGCCAGTTAGGGCCTTATGAAATATTAGCCAAGAGTCCGAAGGCATTGGTGTCAGTAGAGCAGCTGTTAAGCCACTAGGATGCCAATTACTACATATGGCCTTGTGCCACTATACCGCCTCCATCCTCTGTCATCTTCTTGTGTGTCTGTATGAGAGAATGGAGGAGATAAAAGGGCAACGATATACACGGGAAACAAGGATAGATGGAGTGAAGCAAGGAGAGAGACACGCAAAGACCAGATTGTGACAGTGATGGCAGACAAAGCGCTTGATGAGGGGAGAGATACCGAAAAGTGACTACGATTGTGTGTGTGTGTGTGTGTGTGTGTGTGTGTGTGTGTGTGTCTGTCTGTCTGTCTGTCTGTCTGTCTGTCTGTCTGTCTGTCTGTCTGTCTGTCTGTCTGTCTGTCTGTCTGTCTGTCTGTCTGTCTGTAAAGTGAAAGAGACTGAGAGATAGAAAGAAAGAAAGAAAGAAAGAAAGAGAAAGAAAAAAAGAAAGAGAAAGAAAGAAAAAAAAGAGAGAGAGAGAGAGAGGAGAGGAGACAGACATTGTGAAGGCTAGTCAATGAAGGGTATCCATTTTGTTTTATTGAAGATGCTCTGTTTTCCTCATTATGTATGTCATTGATTTATCCAAACAGCTATTTACCAATAACAAGAACACTGACCATATTCACACGGCGGTGGCCATTTTAAATACTCTGGGGTGGTTGGTGTTTCCCAACCCCCAACTATGACACAAGAGCGAAATGACCACTATGTGTGAATATGGTCAATACCAGGGTTTCTCCTGGCTCAGGATGGGTCTTTGGGGGGTTATTTCGCACAACAGCAAGCATGAGGTGATCCGTCTGCGTCGCATGCAGCTACGGCAACTACAGAGCCTATTTTTTTTTTACCTTATTTGATAGAAAGCTATGCATTTTCCTGTTATTTCTGACCATTTGTTCAACAGAAATGTCTGTTATGCTTAAATAAAACCCCATTTAACAAAATGGTGAAAAAAAGAAAAAGAAAAACCAATCAATTGGGACGGGGAGGGAATGTTTTAGGGAGAAGGGTGTGTAATGCAATAAATCATTCAAAGGGGGAGGGGATTGGCCACAATCCTAGTGATTGATTTGTTGATAGGCAAATAATAGCTCACTTGGGCACCAAGGATACATAATGTTTTCTCAATCCTTCCTATTATAATAAGGAAAGCTCTGTCAGCTATTTATTAGCCTTTTTGTGTATAGTCACCCAGAGATTGGCAATTCAGCCTATATTGTACAGCACCGCAAGCTATGGGATGATCATCTCTAGCCCCTGGCTATACACTGCTAGTCTGCCACACAGAGAGAACGCTGGAACACACGCTGCACACTTATAAAGGACTTTCATTTAGGCCCCGTGTCCACAGTCACACACACTGCATTTTCTGAGCGGGAGTGCGCTTTGGATATCATCTTCAGAGCACTAGCACGTAGATTTACACGTGCGATATTCCAATCCAGGTTGTGTTATTAGCACACATAGCTTAGCTCTCAAACAGCTTAAAAATCTACTTCTCATGGTTGTGGGTGGCAACGACTCCACGTCGGGTCGTAAATGACCGGGTTGTCACACGCACACTGTTCACTGGGGGTCCGCGACGACCTGCCTCACAGAGAAAAACTTCACTCTTTGTGAATGACAACGAGTGGAGCTGCGCCGTGTGTGTGTGTGTGTGTGTGTGTGTGTGTGTGTGTGTGTGTGTGTGTGTGTGTGTGTGTGTGTGTGTGTTGTAACTGTCGGAGCTAGGCAGAGATCGAGTCATAGGAACACACGCCTTGCCCATACAGAACTCAAAGTCTACAAATACTTTGAGTGTGCACATCCCCGGGTATGGATTAGTTCGGTGCTGGTGAATTTCCTCTGGGGGTGGCAAAAACCTCTTTGGGGGCACATTCCTCTATGCAGGACAAATCATGAATACGAAGAGAAATAGCCTACTCCAGCCACAATGTGTCGGTGCCACTCCATGTCATCGTCCATTTACGACATCAGCCGCCATAAATCGAGACAGTTTTCCCTAAATTGCTTTCTTTTTTAGATGTCCCAGTTGCATATGTTTACAATTGCTCCATATTCATGAAAACATGGCATCGTTTATCTGAAAAATGTTGTCAGTGTTGGATAAAACTCATGCCAATGTTAAAAACCCTCTTTAAGATCAAATTTGAGTGTGAAATGCAGCATTTGAAAGGAGCGCTTCCAAATGCTTTCAAAGTAAAGGATCGTTGTTTTAAAAATTCTGTCCAACGGCTCCCTTCATCTTTTGGGTGAGTGGGTGTAATAACCAAAGTACAGTAATATAACATTATTGGTGCTGCCTCAAATGTACACCTCAGAACTTGTGCAAATTTGTAAACATGAACCTGAGTAGCAATTTTCTTTTGCCTTGGCAGAGACCTTTTGGCAGATGGGTGCAGACGAGGAAACATTAGAAAACCTAGAAAGAAACATTTCTTGGTGCACGTGATATTGATTCGGACTTATGCCTAAACTGAGAGCCTCTTGAAGTTGAAGAGATTTCATATCAAAGCACCAATTTGTATGGCTTGCAGTACAGAAAACCAGTCATTTTGGTGAAAGTAAAGATCAGTGTGGTTTTTACAAGCGATGTCTAGCAACTTTGAAGTCTCAAAGGTTTTCAGTACATTTTCAACATGAATGGCATTGATTGACATTTAGTAAGGTAGACTATCTGTGTGTGACTCTGAATCTATTAAAGGACAACTTTGTTTTTTTACAACCACGGTTTATGTTTTAGTTTGTAATTAAAGTAAATAAAAGGTGAGTGTTCAAAAAAATAATTTGACTGCTTTGTTTTAGCAATTTTCGGGCAGGTGGTTAAATGTCTTTTTTACACAATA
Organism: Gymnoscopelus microlampas; assembly: GCF_963454915.1. Taxonomy (NCBI): domain Eukaryota; kingdom Metazoa; phylum Chordata; class Actinopteri; order Myctophiformes; family Myctophidae; genus Gymnoscopelus; species Gymnoscopelus microlampas. The sequence goes on from NC_139944.1 coordinate 45,634,529, forward strand.
AAAAATGTCCCGTGGTCTTTGATGGCCAGATGTGAGTTACTGGGCGCTAGAAGAGTTACTGTAAATAATAATAAAGAAATCGCCGGTTTATTGTGTAAAAAAATACATATTTAGCCACCTGCCCGAATGCTAAAAAAAATTAACACTCATCTTTTATTTTACTTTAATTACAAGCTAAAACATAAACCTTGGTTGTAAAAAAACAAAGTTGTCCTTTAAAGCATACACCGATGCAAGTCAAAGTCAAAATGACATGGTACGGTATTGGTCCTTATTTATTGACATTAAATTACACATGCTGGAGAGCGTTTACACAAATATTTTATTTGGATCATCAGAGGTCATTCACTTACCAATAACTTGGTCATAGTTTTAGCGATATATAATAAAGTATCAATCAATCAATCAATCAATCAATCAATCAATCGTTTAGGTAATCAGTTGACCCTTTGAACCCTTGTTTATTTTTGCTTATTTCTCACTCCCTTTGCTTTGCATATAACATAGTCATTACATCTGTAAGCCAGGCATGCCATAACGTATCTTCTTTGTTTAGTTTTTTTGTATTTTTTTTACATTTTTATCCCACGATTTTGTAACCCTTTTTTCACCCGGTGCCAATTTTCTAAGTGATCCTGGGCACTACACTCCCCCCACAGCCTAGGGAGCCCAGGGCCGAGCTCATGTCTCCTTCTATGCATGAGAGCCAACTGACCTTCTTGTCACCTGACAGGGGGGAGTTTCCCCGGTTGGACGTAGCGTGTGGAAGGAACACGTTATTCCAACCAGTTCCCTTCCCCTCCATCAGGCGCCCCGGCTGTCATATATATATATATATAGCGACCAGGATTACTACATGTTTTTGTGAGGGTATTAACTACCCTAGGAGATACGGGGAGAACATGCAAACTGTCATTATGGTATGAGACTTGTAGTTGACTTCTGCATTAATGAATAAAACATGTTTTACGTCATGTTTTTTGCCTGTATGTGCAAAGGTTAGTTTTTAACACCTATCCTTACATGAGGAGAGGAGAGAAGAATGTCAGTGTTCCAGGGATATGAGAACCATGTTGTTTCCAGGCCTGTGAAGAAAAAAAAATAGGGGTGTGTAAAATATAAAAAACAGGCCAGTTTTCAAAGATTTCCTGTACATGTTATGTGCCAGCCAGGAAGGTATTCCATACGGTATAGTATAGTTGTGTTCAGGGGCACTATAAATAGTATTTCTATTGATCTGGTGGACACACTGTGAGGGGTAAAAGAAAGGTTCTCATATTTACCCCTGTTGTTTATATTTAGTCAATTCTCTACCATATTGTAACTTGCAGAAAACATTTCCCTTGTTCACTCAAACAAGTAAATTCATTTCTATCTTACCCATACCCATCTTAGGTTGATGATTGTGCAGGCAAGGATAACAAATTATACAGCACGTCGCGATGAAGTATTGATACTTTTACTTAAGTAAAATATCTGAGTACTTTTTCCACCACTGCATGCTAGGAGTGTGTTTTTCACAAATCATCACATTGAAGTTGTTGTGATTTCGGTTGACCAACCATGTGTGGTCCCTTAAGGTCTCTACCTAACGATGGGTGGTGAGTGATGTTTCAGTTGAGTCGCACGCAACATGATGACACCAGGCAGTATCACACGACAAGTTCTGAAGTTTAACACACACACACACACACACACACACACACACACACACACACACACACACACACACACACACACACACACAGAATGGATACAATAGAATGTGCATCTCGTATCATTGTGCACAGACGTCAGTCTGATAAAGGAGTTGATGGTCATCGTATCACAGGTATCAACTATGCTTACGTGATTCACCACGTGTGTGTGTGTACGGGGTCAAGCAGATGAAGGTCATAATTCATGAAAGAAGTATTTTCAGAATTAGATTATGACTTTGGCAAACATGGAAGTGAACTTCTTCATAACAATGAAGAAAGGCTTTGTGCTAAAAAGTAGATTGTTTTCTATACCTTCATATTAAATGACAGGACATAAATGGCATTCCTGTGTAGTGTAAAAAAGCACCCGATAAGAAACCTCTAGAATAAGTCTGAGTTGTGCTCACACCCTCTTAAATGGAAGTGACACATATCAATGGAAACGGCAAGTTGAGCTGAATGTAATTATATAGGGATGTCAGTATTGACAGAGTTCATAGATTGAAAAGAAGGGGTGTGAATTTGAATCTATGTAAAGGAAATATTCGCACATCCACTTCATATATGTATGAATGAATGAACCATTGTAAAAGCGCTTTGAGCACTTGGAAAAGCACTATAAAAATGCAATTCATTATTATTCATTTGGATGCAGTTGTGTTGGACAGTGAAAACTGAAGCAAACATGAAAAAATCCCGCACACTACTCTTGCACAGTAGCCTCTTTTGTTCAAATTTCGGTCCCACTGGACGTTCTTCTTGACGAACGTCCAGTGGGACCGAAACGTCTGTCAATGTGAATTTGGATCTGTCAGGTTCAAAGGCATAATCTTAACTGAGTTTGAGCAGAATATAGTTGTGAGGAATAATCATATCTTGTTAATCGTGTTTCTATATTTTCTTTATAGGTGCAAGAGTGGCTATGTCTGAACTGTCAGATGCAGAGAGCTCTGGGAATGGACATGGACACGCCACGCTCCAAGAGTCAACAGCAGATACACTCTCCTTCTCAACCAGCCAAACCTGACCCCTCGACTCCTCAACCTGCCCCCCAGACACAGAACCCTCCACAGACACAACCTCCTCCACAGACACAACCTACGACACAGCCCGGCCCCAACAAACAGACTGCTCCAGGGCCAGGGCCAGGGCCGGGCCCGCAAAAGGCCAAGCTCCCACCAGGAGCTGTCCCTCTCCCTGGCATGGCCAACATGGCCAAGGCCCCGTCACAGCCTGACCTCTCGTCTCGGAATTCCCCCGCCCACCTTCCCCTGCAAGCCCGCCAGGACCAGACCCGCAGCGCGGGAAGCTCCCCGTCCCGACAGCCCCCGCCTCCGGAGCAGGGCTTCGGGAAGCTGTTTGGTTTCGGCGCCTCTCTCCTCAATCAGGCCACCACGCTCATATCGGAGATCGACCCCCTCGCCGCTCCGCAACAGCAGCCCCCCAAAACGGCCCCCAAACCCGCAGGACCACAGGGTCCGGGACCAGGGGCGAGTAAACCCCCGGGTCCTCATCCTGCCCAGCAAGGTCCCAAACCATCCCCTCAGCAGCAACAACAACAGCAACAACAGCCGGCCCCCTCGAAACCCACGGCTAACTGTCCTCTTTGTAAGACCAGCCTCAATGTGGGCAACGTGGCAGAAGCGCCGAATTACGACACCTGTACCGAGTGCCACTCCCAGGTGTGCAACATGTGTGGATTCAACCCCGCTCCACACCTAGTCGAGGTAAGGCTGTGACCGCAATGTGCTTTTTCTGTTTGCTGTTCCGTCTGGCTGTGTGTGTGTGTGTGTGTGTGTGTGTATGTGGAAAGAAATGGAGCGGGTCATGTCAGTTCGTTGCAAAAAAAAAACGCCTGCAGCAGACTGGAGCTCGCCGAAATGAGATGATTTACTGAAATGTTTGAGCTGAAAAATGCTGTGTCACAGTGCAGTGGTGTGTGACTGTGTGTTGTGTTGTGTATGTGTCTCCATTACTGACTGCCTGGCCTTAGAGTAAAGGGCTGTGTTTTTACAGAGGATCTATGTTGGCTTGGCTCAAGGACTTGGCTCCAGAAGCTGTTGTGGGGGCATTGACTTGGCCCGAGTTTGCTCTGGCCCCTGAGGATTCCCATGATCCTTATTGTCTCTGAGCCCATTCTATTTTTCTTTATATGTGTTTCTCAGCTATTACCCATTTCTATTGGTATTATTCTTGATTGCAGGAAGCGTGAATGAATAAATGAGAAGCTATTTAAAGTACAATTTAAAGGAGTAGTTCACCCAAAAAAAATTGCTTATTTTCTATCAATTACACACCCCATGTAGCCTTGAATTCATGGAGAGTTTTTGTCGCATTTCTGAGGCAATAATTTGAGACTCAGTAGGAGACTCTTTGAGCCAAATTAATGGCTTAGGAATGCGACAAAAAACAAAAAATCTCCATGAATTCAAAGCTTGGCGTGTGTAATTGATAGATATAAGTAATAAGTATTTTTTGGGGGTGAACTACTCCTTTAAGACAAATATAATCTCCACAGTTATGTATGCAATGCTGGGCTTTAATTTATGTAGGTGCCTCTCTCTATCTGTCTGTCTGTCTGTCTGTCTCTCTCTCTCTTTCCCCTTCTGTTCTTGTTCTGAGGTTCCTGCCCTGCATTCTGCTACTCCTGTCTGTGTTAATCATGGGTAGAATTGTATAGTTAGCCGAATTGATCAGCTCATCAGTGGGCAACCTCCCCTGTGTTTGCATGGAGTGGAATCTATGGGAAATAAGGACTTATCAATTCTGATCTAGTTCTGTAGATCAGTGGTTCTCAACCTGTGGCTTGGGTTCCCACATGATTTGGGGGGGCGGGGGGGGGGGGGGGGGGGTCCCCAGATGACAGTAAAGTGACAATTTAAGGACTTTTAAGACATTTTTAATACATGAAAAAAAAGGAAAAGAAAATGGCCATTGCTGCATCAAAAGTAATCAACAAACTATACTATAAAAACTGGTCAAACATTGGCCAAATTGGCCAATAATATAAGAAAGAGGCAAAAATAGCAGATCTAGAAGCAACGCCTCGCAACACGAGGCGTTGTGAGCTTGTAGATCGGCTATTTTCACAATATTTATCCGGGGGAACCGAGTCAAACAAAATGTAATGCCTCAACTCCTACATTCCAAGTGCTTGTCAGGGTGGGGGGTCCCCAGTTCAAATATGATTATTTTGGGGGGTCCCCAGTTCAAATACGATTATTTTAGGGGGTCACTGCCTGAAAAGCTTGAGAACCCCTGCCCCATACCTAAAGCATCCCAGCCCTCTCCAGGGTTGGAACACAGCTGGTTAGAATAGGGGCTTTCAACAGTCAGGCAAGCCCAGTGTTTAATTATGCAAATCATGACCAATTGAATGATAGCAGTAATAACAGGCTTTCTGCAGAGCGTTGTTGGCTCTTTTATGGGTGAGCCTTGTCTTCTGGAGGCATCTGGCTGTCACCGTCTCTGGCAGTGGCCATTCATAGATCGTTATGGAAACAAAGCGATATCATCTTCATGCAACAAGATCTTAAACTGAATACCCTAGCATCTATTGGCCATTTTAGGAATTTATATAGTAACCGCACATTACCCGTATGCAACTGTTTTAACAGTTTGTTGTCAACATTATCGTTTTTCTTTGTTGTTCTTATGTTATTGTGTGTAATCTCTGCATCGTTGTAGACGAGGGTCACCCTCAATGATCTCTCCGTGAATCTTAAATAAAGGTTGAATGAATGAATGCTTGGCTATACGGTGAGGTTTGAAAACCTACAAAAACCTTGAGAATACTGGTAGTCTGCTTTCAAAAATAGACTCTTCATGCCTGCTACTTAAATCATTCTTTTTTCTGCCCTGCTGGCTAGAGTCCATGACTCAATCTAGCATAAAGCACATTCTTTTCAAACCTGTGAACAATTTTCTTTTCATTCCATGTGAGCTGTCAGGTAGTGTACCAGTGAGCGGATGAGAGAGGAATTCGGAGATGGCGTGAATGACATAGAAAATACATGAACTGAATACGTGTCTCTGGTTTGCAATATATTTCACACAGACTGATTTCCAATGACCATATTCACACAATGGCCCATTTTTCTTTTATATCACTCAAGCCCACGTGACGCATGAGGAAAATGGCCACCGTATGAATGGCCATTATTGTTGTTCACCTCATTCCTCCTCAATACCATCCGATTATTTCTCAACAATTATAGCATATTCCCTTCCCATTTGTCCTTTTCTTTATGACACAGCCGTAGCTGTGACCCATTTCTCCCTCTTTTAGTGGAGGTATGGTGACAAGGCTGGTGAGTTTACTTCTGAACATGTGGCCACCAACACGTGTTTCAACCTTTCCCCAGAAAACCTTTGGAGTCTAATTGGCACAGCTTTAGGCGGTAATAAAGCTGGCTGGGTAGATTTCGAGGCTCTTTGAAATTAGTGAGAAATGCAGACAATGATTCAGCATGCTGGCCACCTATTGTATTAGCATTTGTCCTATAGTTGACCAATTGATATACACATTGATTAAGAACTCAGCGTCTGTCAGACTTTTTACAAAACATAATCTGTCCACATTAGGAGAAACATGGTGTGTTTAATTACTGAACCACATACAAATATTCTTTAACCTGCCTAATTGTTCTTTAAAATTAGCCTGGCTGTATACAGCTAGCATGGAATGATCAATTACTGATTTTGAAACCAGGATTACTTATAATGTCTATTTGTTCATGATGAGTGACTTTGATTGATTGATTGAATATTTTATTAGACAGAAATGTAAAAACAGCACGAGTACAGTCAAACACTTTGTCTAAAAGGATAACACCTGTCTAAAGGAGAAGTGATTGATTACTACCTCCCCCTTTGGCCTCCTGAAATTTGGATTTTCAGGGCTATTTTAAAGGAAGCCAGTGAGGGATGGGGTCAGGGCATTCCATACTTTGGTGGCAGTGATGTAGGAGGAGAATTTACCCATGTTTGTTTTATGGGTGGGTGGTACCAGATCGTTGTTTACGCTCCCTCTAGTATTGTGGCTGTGGGTGTCGCAAACTTTTTGGAGGTATTTAGTAAGATATGCGGGTATTGAGGGCATTGAGGGCATTGAGTCTTCTACCCTGAGCCATCCTAGGCTAGCAAAATGTGTGGGAAAAAGGTGGGTCAAGGGCCCCAGGCCGAGAAGTAGTCGAATCAGTTTGTTTTGGGAGGTTTGAAGCTTGACGTATTGCCTAATTAATTTGGATCAAAATAGACGGCCAATATAGCATGTAACAAAATGACATTTCATTTGTCATTGACAGTTGCTGAGAAGGGATGCCATTGTGTGAGGGAGACGAGCAGCAGCAAGCAAAGGTGATAAATAGATGGGAGAGAGAGAGAGAGAGAGAGAGAGAGAGAGAGAGAGAGAGAGAGAGAGAGAGAGAGGGAGAGAGAGAGAGAGAGAGAGAGGGAGAGAGGGAGAGAGGGAGAGAGGGAGAGAGAGAGAGAGAGAGAGAGAGAGAGAGAGAGAGAGGGAGAGGGAGAGAACCAGAGATAATGAGGGATGGGCGGGTACTGTTGTTACATGAGATTTTGCATTGATCACTATGGAAATTCATACGAGGAAATAAGATATGCATGTTTTCGGAATGTTTCCTCCTTCATGTTGCTTCTCAAGGAGGGGAAAGCAAGCAATGTCGACGTTCTGAGTTTGTCTGTAAATAGAACAGGGTTTTTCTTACTCTGTTGTCGGCATGTCAGTTTTCAGTCCTTAGTGTAAGTCTCTCTCTCTCTCTCTCTCTCTCTCTCTCTCTCTCTCTCTCTCCCCCCTCTGTCTGTATCTCTCTACTTGCTGTCTCAAGTAGCGTTCTCATTTGTGAGGAGAATGTTTCTCTCAGTGCATTAATATTACATTTCTCAGCCGTCTCAGCATTATAGAATAGTTTTCATCCCTGGTTTCTTGATATAATAATAGTAATAATAATAATGATAATAATAAACTTTATTTATATAGCACCTTTCATGACATAAATGTAGCTCAAAGTGCTTTAAAGTTTACAGAGCAAAAAACAAAAAAAGGATAAAAATTATAGCTAAAACAATACATAACAGGCAGTGAGCAAAACAGTAAAGACATGAATAACAACACAGAGATTTAAAGGAGAAAAAAATCTACTAAAAGCAAGAGTGAAGAAATCTTGAGCTGTGCTTTAAGACCTGGAACGCATCTGTGTCACTTTAGATTTCTTTGGCTATTCAAAAATAGCAGATCTACAAGCTCATACCGCGGCACCGAGTGCCGCGCTATGAGCTTGTAGATCTGCTATTTTTTTTTAAACGTGAAAAAAAAATTTAAATATTTTTTTCCGTTTTTTTTTTTTAGGATTTAGATTTTTTTAGACGCGGCCTCAGGTCTTAATGGGTTAAAACCGTCCACAGAGGGTGCCTGTCTTAGGTGTAATGGGAGTTTATTCCCATTCATATGCCCAGTGGCTGGACTGCTCACACGCAGATCATCCGACTGCAAGTTGTTGCTGGCCCCGACTGCAAGTTATAGTCGTAACCAGAGCCTTCTATTGGAGAGTTACGTCAACTAGGGGTCAGAAACAGCGCCGGTCACGTAGTTCATGTAAACTCTAAATAGTGACAAACGCTCATAGAGTCCTAGTGCATTCCGTAAACTTCCGGTTCAGGGCTTTGTCACTATTCGCCAGTAGAAGGCTCTGTAGAAGATAATAGAAGGCCCGATGACAGTGGTGGAAAAGGTACTCACATTTTTTACTTAGGTAAAAGTAAAAATACTGCAGTGTAGAAATACTCTGTTACAGGTAAAAGTCCGGCAATCAAAATTTACTTGAGTAAAAGTACAAACGTATTGGCATGAAAATATACTTAAAGTACCAAAATTAAAAGTACTCATTGTGCAGAATGTCCCATTTCACAAGTTCAAAATATATCAACATCTTTTGAAAATAGCCGATCTACAAGCTCACAATGCGTCGCATCGCGACGCATTGTGAGCTTGTAGATCGGCTATTTTCAAATGGCCGAAATGTATATAGGGCTGAAGTGGTTAATGTATGTTTCGTGATAATAATTTAAATCTACAAAGTAACTAGTAACTAAAGCTGTCAAATAATTGTAGTGGAGTAAAAGTACAATATTTGTCTCCAGCACTCCAGTAAAGTAAAAAATCCTCAAACGTGTACTTAAGTACAGTACTTGAGTAAATGTACTTAGTTACTTTACAACACTGCCCAATGAAGTGAATGGAGGTGACGCAACTCTCCTTATATGTCTCTGGTCTTATAATGACATAGAAAAGAGCACAATGGTTATAATATGAAGGAAAGACCCTAAGTGGATCATTAGTACCTGGACCGAGTCTTTCATGTAACTGTACTGTAGGAGAAGTGCAGAGAAACTGAAAATATAACTCATCAATAATTCAGCGTAAAGAGAACATTATAAATAGTTCATGAAATGTGGAACAGCCAGAGTGCTGTTGGACTCCCCATGTCACATAAGGCCCGTGTGTTTGTGTGTGTGTGTGTGTGTGTGTGTGCGTGTGTGTTTGTGCATGAATGCCTACAAGTGTGACGTGTTCTGTTTAAGTGTCTATGTGAATGATAGAGCATTTGAGACAATACACCATGTTATTATAGTTAACTAAGCTTAAAGAAATAACGAAAACTAGAACTACTGTACAAGTTCACAACCCGATGCGTTGTGAGCTTGTAGATCAGCTATTTTTAGACATTTTGGAAGCTGTGTGACTATAATTCTGCCTATTCGTCCTATTACTTCGACTTGTTTTAATCTCACTCCAGAGTCTGGAGTGAGATTAAAACAAGTCGGTGTAATAAAAAACATCTATTTTGTACTGGAGTCCAGACCAACATCCCATAAAACCTATTACAATATTATACAAAAACTAAACTAAAAGCTAATTGGCTTTTTTTTGATTGATTGATTGATTGATTGATTGATTGTTTGAATACTTCATTTGTCAGAAATGTAATATTATATTGGGGGTATTATTTTGGGGGTCCTTGACACAAAATGTTTGAAAACGATTGATAATAATAATGAGCAACATAAGTAAAAAAAAAAACTTAAGGAAAAAAAAAATGTAAAAAGATTTGAGTTAAAAACTTTCGCTTTAAAAAAGTATATATATATTCAACCTAAAGATTTGCACACATTTTCACAAAAAAAATATAGCAGATCTACAAGCTTGTAGCGCTGCACTCGGTGCCGCGCTATGAGCTTGTATATCTGCTATTTTTATATAGCCAATGAAATCTTAAAATGACACAGATGCGTTCCCGGTCTTAAAGGGTTAAGGCTAAAAGGATAACACAGAAAAGTCCTCGGGACTTGTTTCCATTGTGGTCCTATGTATTCAATTAATCAACATAGCATAACAAATAACACAATAATACATGTCATCAACACATACAAAACACTATAAGTATGCAAAGGAGAAAAAGGAAAACGGCAGCAGAGAATGACACCTCCTTTCTGTGGGAATTTGCATTTATACCTCCCCTTGTGGTGTCCTGATAGATGATTTTTCAGGCCCGTTTTGAAAGAAACCAATGATGTACATCCTTTAATGGATGGTTTCAGGTCATTCCACATTTTGGTGGCAGCGTAATAGAATGAGAATGAGGCTGTGTATGAGGTTAGGGATCCGGGCGGGGCGGGCGGAGGGTGATCTCTGTCACTGCACTTTGCAACTTCTCTACGGCAGTGTTTCTCAAACTTTTTCATGTCAAGGATAGGCCTGTCTAATCGCAATTATTTGAGATGATCACAATTATTTTTGCGTAATCGTTTCCATGTGAAAAAATGTTCACACATTTTCAAATATAAAAAAAAACAGAAATATCAGATCTACAAGCTTGACGTGACGCGTTGTAAGCTTGTAGATCTGATATTTCTGCTTTTTTTTTTACATGTATAAAAGTATTAAATATGTAAATAATCTCTTTGTATATTTCAGTTATTTGTCATATCTGCCCTGTTCAATGCCAAACACACAATTCAATCTCGCAATTATTTGCGTGACAATTAATTGTCAGCTTAAATTTGTAATTGTGACAGGCCTAGTCAAGGACCCCCAAATTGATGTATTTGTATTTGGCCGCGGACACCCATCTGAAAAGGTTTTGTGTCAGGGACCCTCAGAAGAGAAGATTTATGTAAAAAAAAAAAGAATAATCTTGAGGCAAATCTTTTTGAGTGAGGATAGATGGATGTCTGTAGCACATACATGTGTAAATAAGACTCATGGCATAGGAGTTATGACTTTTCAAAGTTCAACATTTTGACCTTTTAATTATAGCACCCCCTTCAGGCCGATTTGGGTCATTATGTGTTGTTCATGTAATTCACAACTTTGAAGCATTGGTGAAAATGTCAATCATGTCTGTTCCATTTACCATCTCACAGGAATGTGCAAATCCGTGGCAGAAGGAGAAAAATAAGCACACAAACAACAGGGTTTCATCCCTTCTGGCTTGAACACTTAATGACTGGCAAGGGAGCTAGTAGTCCTGGTTAATATCCAGCCATATCCCAAAATGTCAGCATATTGTTCTAGGAATAATGTTCTGTTTCCCTGGCCTGTCCTAGCTCACTGACATGGAAAAGCAAAGCAAAGCAAAGTTTGTTGTTTACCCAGGGTGTCGGACTAAGTACGAAACTTGTTTCCAGCCGGACCCTGCATGGAAGCCTTGCTCAAGGGCTATTCAGCGGTGATTCATGATTGATGTGATGAATTGGGGAATCGAACTAGGGACCTTCCGGTATCAAGGCCGCCCCTCTAACCACTAGGCCACCGCTGCCACAGATTATGGTGCCACAATAATACAGTGCCACAGTCGTGGTGTGCCAGGTTAGCTGGCTTCTGCTGTGGTAAATAAAAATAATAATGGGGACATCGTAGGAAGTACCTGTATTAGTCGTCCCATTCACAATTGCTGTCACGTTAGAATCTTCAGCCGTAATGTCTGTCTTTGTTGGTAAAGTCAGACACACCGAGGCTACAGACATACAGATGTAAATGTAGCACACAGCTGCTATTTATATCTCGGCGCTCATATAACTATTAGAATGCCCATGCACAGCTCACATGCTCGTTCACACGCATGCATGACAACACCAGCACTCATGCACACACTTACACACACAAAAACGCATACACGCACGCACCCCCCCCCCCCCCCCCCCCCCGAATAGCATTAACATACTCACATACGCGTGCATGCATACACACACTAAGATAATTATAGTTTTGCATTTTTCATTAGTTATTTATTTCATTTTTACTTTCAATTCAATTCCAGTTCAGCTAGTTTTTAAAGTGGGTTTGCTAGTTTATTTTATTTTTTTGGAAAATGCTTAGTTTAGCCCAAATATAGTATTATGTATGAAATACATTGATTTCATATTCTGTCAATTATTGACAAAGGACTACAGACATTTTCTCTATGTTTTTAGTTAGTTTTAGTTTTTTTAAACACAATACTGTTTCAGTTAGTTATCATATTGTATCGTATGAGTAACATACACACAAACAGAAACACTCCAGAGCGACTTACATAAGCAAGGTGAACACATACATCAAATGCAGAGAGACAGTGTACTGATAATCTAGGATCATAGGTAAACCAAGAACCTAGCATCAAAATAAACAATATCAAAAGATTATAATCAGTACATTGAAACTATAGAAACTATAGGATGCTAGGTAAACAAATGAACCTAGCATCTGTCTAAAATTTAGACAGATGCTAGGTTCATTTGTTTAAAATGTAACTGCAATAGCATGTTATTTAGACTCTAAATAACATGCTATTGCAGTTACATTTTAACCTTTGCATGAGATTGCACGGTTGTCAAGCACTTTTACACAGCACACACACGCACGCACGCACGCACGCACGCACGCACACACAGTGAATGAGTAACGTGTTATTTTTGATGATCATTCCTGGCAATGTGTTGTTCCTCGCAAGATGCTGTGCAGCTAAATATGTGACCTTTAAAATTCTGTGTTTATTTTTGAAATATCGCGTCTCATAATTGGGCCAGCGATGTTGACACAGCTGAATAATCACTTATACCCGTGAGCTATGCATGATTAAAATGTTTTGAACACACTTTGCATGTGAAGATGCAATGATTGAACTCAAGCAAGTCTTCGCTGGGTGGGGAATCTCCTGAGCACTTGGAGTTTGTTTTTCCAGTCAATCTGGGACGGCAAACAGCTCCAGAGTGCTTGCACTGTCGAGGAAATGATCCTCTGCTCGTTATGCTCATGTGTTGAACATATTACGTAACATAACAGCTCGATATTGAACAGGCGGATGATACTCTGAGATATGAGACAGAGGAAACGTATCGGAAAACATTCCGGAACGCACTGGAAGTGCAAAGCCCGATTCATACTTCCTTGCACGACGGTGTCACAGGTCGAAAATAGCCGACCTTCAACTTCACAGCGCGTCACATATGCAACACGCTGTGAGCTTGTAGGTCTGCTATTTTCGGCACGGGCGACACCGTCTTGCGACGAAGCATAAGATTACGCTTCACTGGGAGGTTGTTGGCACCGGTCTCTCTCCCCCTCTCCGCCGGGGTCCCGTCCAATGCCAGATGGCTGCCGGCAGCATCCATCCAGGCCCGCCGTGCTTAGCCTGGCCTCTCCCGAAGGGGGTGACGATGGTACACCAACGCAGAACCCGCCTCCAGCCAGGCTCGGCAGCTTGCAGACGTTTAATATTTCCATCACTTCACATACTTATCAAGTACAAATGCCAGCAAAACCCACATAGAGGGACCGGGCTTAAAGCCACACTCAGGAACTGAGAGAGTCACTCTCTGATGCATGCCTGCTCCCACGTTTTACCAGTGGTGTACACTTGAGTACATTTACTTAAGTACTGTACTTAAGTACAATTTTGAGGTATCTTTTACTTTACTGGTAAATTTTCAATAATTTTACTTCTACTCCACTACATCTCAGAGGCAAATATTGTACTTTTACTCCACTACGATTATTTGAAAACTGTATTTACTCGTTACTTTGTAGATTTTGATTATTATTACAAAACATACATTATCCACTTCAGCCCTATGCATACTTAGGCTATTTGAAAATAGCCGATCTACAAGCTCACAATGCATGGCATCGCGGCGCATTGTGAGCTTGTACATCTGCTATTTTCAAAAGATTTGTATACATTTTATACATTTAAAAACTTGTGAAATGGGAGATTCTGCAACATGAGTTCTTTCTACTTTTGGTACTTTAAGTACATTTTGATACCAATACTTTTGTACTTTTACTCAAGTAAATTTTGAATTTCTGACTTACTTGTAACAGAGTATTTTTACTTTATTGCAGTATTGATACTTTTACTTAAGTAACAAATGTGAATACTTTTCCCATCACTGCGTATTACCCAAACACACTTGTCAACGTGCACGCACGCATGCATGCGTTCACACACATGATGCTGTCTGTGTGATAACAGATAACACATGCAATGGAATTGCGCAGTGGTCTGATTACAGGAGATTGGCAACTGAATTATGCCTTAAAAAAAAGAGAAATAGATGATTACTTGTTGGATTAAAGAGAGAGAGAATATACTGTAGATCAAAACACTGTCTTGTACAAATGTAATGTGATTAATAGCTGATAATGATTTTGAATGATAACGCCATTATGTTCTTATTATAATCCTCATTGTGGATGGACAAATAGCAGTCTGTGAACTGTAATAAACATCTACACACATACTAGACACGCTTGCACGCTTGCACGCGCACACACACACACACACACACACACACACACACACACACACACACACACACACACACACACACACACACACACACACACACACACACACAGGCGGTAGAGTAACATCATCTCCGTGGAGAGCTGATCTTCCTGTTCTGTTCTTTCAAATGATATGAATGTACAGTGTGATTCTATCTCCTCTGCTGCTGCCCTGCTCTAATGACAAGAAACCAAGATGTAATCATATGTACCAATTGCTTCTACATTACGTCATTTGGGGTCCCAGGGGATGGCAATTGCCACCCCCTAGCATTTGCAGTTAACCTAAAATTCATATTTTTATGCATCTTTTCTCCACCTCTGAATGTTACAATTGACAATTTAAGCATTTAGCAGACACTCAGTGGTGGAAAAAGTACTCAAATTCTTTACTTAAGTAAAAGTACCAATAATGCAATATAAAAATACTCTGTTATAAGTAAAAGTCCAGAATTAAAACATTACTTGAGTAAAAGTACAAAAGTATTGGCATCAAAATGTACTTAAAGTACCAAAAGTAAAAGTACTAAATATTTGAAAATAGCCGATCTACAAGCTCACAACGCGTCGCAACGCGACGCGTTGTAAGCTTGTAGATCTGCTATTTTCAAATAGCCTATGTATAAAATAGGTTTAAAGTGGTTAATGTAGGTTTCATAATATCATAGTTTATATCTGAAAAGTAACTAGTAACTAAAGTTTTCAAGTAAATGTAGTGGAGTAAAAGTACAATATTTGCCTCTGAGATGTAGTGGAGTAGAAGTAAAAGTATTGGAAATTGGAAATACTCAAGTAAAGTACAAATACCTCAAAATTGTACTTAAGTACAGTAATTAAGTAAATGTACTTAGTTACTTTCCACCAGACACTCTTATCCAGAGCCACTTACAAATGTGAGATTGTAAAGCGCAGAGTATTCATGAGCTCTAGTCAAAAAAACAAGGTAAACTGGAAAAGTGTGCTCCTCGGAGCGCCACCATGAGGCAGATTTGAAACATGTAGGGTACCATTTCTTCCTCGGCCTGGTGGGAATGTGCGTGCCAAAGTTTCACGGGCGAAAACACGGTCTCGGCCACACCTTCGGCCCGGCGGAGACAAAAATCACGTAACTAAAGTTCAGAGAGAACAGTGTAGTGCCTCAAAGAAACATGGATACCAAGTAAACAATCAATATAGCATTTGTCCATGCGACATTTAAAATAACATTTTTGTACATTTGAAACTCTAGGATAAAGGTAAACAATGAACCTATTATCTCAGTGGTTCTCAAACTTTTTCATGTCAAGGACCCCCAAATTGACACTTATTAGCCCGCGGACCCCATTTGAAAAGATAAGCCAGGGACCCCCATAAGAGAAGATTTTTACGGCTCTCTAGCAGTGATTCTCAACCATTCTAACTTCAAAGGACACCCAGTTTGACAACCATTAGGATACGGACCCCCATTTAATGGCATTTATACCTCTGGGACCCCAATTTATATTGTAAAATCAATGTTAATTTAACTCTGAGAGTGTCCAAATGGAACCAAATGGACCCGTTAGGGTCCATTTGGTTCCATTTGTACACTCTCAGAGTTACAGACCCATAAGGGTCCATTTGGTTCCTATCCATCATTTAGCTGGGTACCCCCTGGAACCCCCTCAAGTACCCCTGGGGGTCCCCGGACCCCACTTTGAGAACCAATGTATTATCTGTCTAAATCACATTCTTAACATTTGTGGTTGAGAAAAACAATTCTAAGAAACAAAAACATGAGAACAAGTGACCAAGATATGTCTGCATGCATAGTATATCTTGGTCAATCGCTATAGCAAGACTCGAAAGAAAAGGTGGCGAGACGGGGCAGGGAGAGTGAAGTGCTGGGGGGGAGAGGTGGAGTCTGAAGAGGTGAGACCTCAGATTACAGTGGGAAATTGGGAGTGAGTCTGCAGTTCTGACTGCAATAGGGAGTTTATTACACAGTTTATTAGGAGCCAGGAGGGAGTCTAGGACGTGTGGAACGTTATCCAGGGTGTTTTAAGGGAAGGCTTGTACAGCATTCCTGTGTTATCTGATCTAAGTGAGAGGGAAGGGCTGTAAGGTTGGATCATGCCTTGACGGCATAATGGGGGTGCCATGATGCATCTGGTTACCTTGTAGCCCAACAACAGTGTTTTGTACTCGGGGCGGGCAGCAGCCGGGAGCCAGTGAAGGGAGCGGAAAAGGGGGAAGATGTGAAAATGTTGGCTGGTTGAAGACCAGGCATGCTGCGGAATTATGGATCTCTTCTAGTTTGGATGAGCTAATAATCTTTCTGTGTGCGCGGGTGCATGTGCATGTGCATGTGCATGCGTGCGTTTGTGGGCGCATGTATGTGTTTGTGTGTGTGTGTGTGTGTGTGTGTGTGTGTGTGTGTGTGTGTGTGTGTGTGTGTGTGTGTGTGTGTGTGTGTGTGTGTGTGTGTGTGTGTGTGTGTGTGTGTGTGTGTGTGTGTGGCCGTATCTTGTGCGTATCTCAGGCTTATGGCAAATAGTTGTTTTGTGTGGTTGCTTGTTTGTTTGTTGGTTGTTCATTGCTTTGATGTAGCGTCCTTGGGTTCATGAAAGGTACTAAATAAATTCAGGCTATTATTATTATTATTATTATTTGTTGTCAGTAACGTACTGTGTGTTGTGTGTAGAGTGCCGCGCTATGAGCTTGTAGATCTGCTATTTTTGAAAAATCTTGAAAATTTGTGCAAATCTTTAAATATATATATTTCTAAAGCGAACATTTGTAACTCTAATCTGTGCTTCTGGGGGTCCCTGGAACAAAATATTTTTAGATGGGGGTCCGCGGCCAAATACATATCGTTTTGGGGGTCCTTGGCATGAAAAAGTTTGAGAACCACTGCCATACGGGATGTGCTGCTTCTAGTAGAGCCTCGATGATGTTGCCTCGTACCAGGTTTAGAGTTTCTACGTAATCACCCCATATCAATGTCATATTCGGAATACGGAATGAGTTTGAAAATATTACCGTTTTCTAAACACTGTTATAGACACAGGTGGTTCGGCCTCCTGGGCGTCTCCCTAGGGAGGTCTTTGGGGCGCGTCCAGCTGGGAGGAGACCACAGGGCAGACTAAGGACCAGATGGGGGAATTAGAGCTCCACACTGGCTTTGGAGCGCCTCGGAATCCCCCAGTTATATGCCTGATTTATACTTTGTTGTGTGCAGGTGTGGCGCACCATAAATAGCAGATCTACAAGCTCACAACGACTCTCTGCGCTGCGCATTGTGAGCTTGTAGATCTGCTATTTTTTGTAAACTCAGGCTTTAGAAGTAACTAATGTGGCCCCGGAAGTTGAAGCAAGGGTTACTCTGCTGGAATTATTAACTCGACATCCTGATTCTAGATAAGTGGATACAATGTAAACCATTGTGGATATTTACTCATTGGCCTGTGACCCAAAGACTGGTCCCGACCCATTGTTTGGTAACCATTGGAATAGTACATCTTTAGTTTGAAAAGTATATTTTTCTATTGTTGCTGTTCCCTTCCCAGTGAGCCATAGTTGTCTATTAGACCTCTGTCTAAAACCGGGTTATAATTGGTCTAACAGTGAAAGTTTTTTCAACGTCTATTCTTAGCCTAGACGTTGATTAGCTGTTTTTTAAGCGTCTATATTTAGACCGTCTATATTATAGACGTCATTTCAACGGCTATGATATAGACGGTCTAAATATAGACTCTTAAAAAACAGCTTATCAACGTCTAGGCTACGAATAGAAGTTGAAAAAACTTTCACTGTTAGACCAATTATAACCCGGTTTTAGCCTAGCGCCGTTAGACATATTTTAGACGTGCTCAGTGGGAAAAATGCTCAGTTGGTTGCGTGTGTCTGTCTGCCTCAGTTTTTTGGACTGGATGGTTCCATGCATGCATTCCTCTTCTCTCTCCACATTTCATCACTTTTCTCCCTCCGTTGGCATTCCTCTTCCTCCTGTCTGCTTGCCTCGGTATAGGAGACCTGCTCGTGCCCGACTGTTGACACATTGATTGAATTGGCAATTACTGCTGGGCTGAATTGCTCACAGTTGACGATACAACGTAAAGCCCCCTGCCTTCTTGATGCAGTGCCTGCACTGTTGATTTAGCAGCAACAGCAGATAAAGTATTTAAAACCCTGTGCACATGAGACAGAGTGATTGTAAGAGGTTAATCAGAGAGGCACAGAAAGAGAGGTGGATTGAGACAGAAACAGAGAGAGAGAGAGAGAGAGAGAGAGAGAGAGAGAGAGAGAGAGAGAGAGAGAGAGAGAGAGAGAGAAGGGGAGAGAGAGATCTTGTAGAATGACCCAATGGCTGATGATGTGCGGCGTTGGGTGTTCTAATCCTCGTTGAGGGAGTGTAGTGATCCCCTTGAGTACAGCGCTTAACCCCAACACACCGCTGTAACGATCCTCCCACACAAATTAATGCCATTTGCGAATACTAAGCTTTGTTCGGGTGATTAAGCCATGAAACGACCCTCTTGAATTCGTCTGATGAACGCGCCACGCGCTCCATGTTTACACTCTCAGAGTGAAATTAACGCTCAGAAATTGCTCGTGCATGAGAGTATAGAGCTTGAGTGACAAGGAGCAAAATGTAGGTTTTTGACTCACGCATGGACTGTGGTTGCTGTGTTTAGATGTCGGAGTGTGGTAGCATTACACCAAGGCACATTGACTGCAAATTCCTGCAGCATTCTGACCAGTGTTGATTTCGTCGACTAAAACTATGACGAAAAATGTTAGTCGACTACCTTTTTTCACTGACGAAAACTAGATAAAAACTAAATAAAAACCAAGCTATGATGACTAAAACTAAGACTAAATATACTGACAATTTTGTCAACAAATAAAAACTAGACTAAAATGAGATCCAGTAGAAATAAAAGACAAGTAATTTTTATGTTTGGTGTCGGGTGTTATGCTCTGAAAATAGCAGATCTACAAGCTCACAACGCGTCGCGCTGCGACGCGTTGTGAGCGACGCCATCAAGGCACCGCCAGAATACATTTAGTCGACTAAATCAACTGTAGATTTAGTCGACAAAAAACATACGTTATTTAGTCGACTAAAACTAGACTAGACAGTAAAACATTTCAGATGACTAAAATATGACTAAAACTAAATAGAATTTTATTCAAAAGACTATGACTAAAACTAAATAGAATTTTATTCAAAAGACTATGACTAAAACTAAATCAAAATTTGTTGTCAAAATCAACACTGATTCTGACCGACAAGACTCAGCCAGTGGCTGGAAAAAAAGAAGAAAAAAGAAAACCTGACACCAGAAAGCATGAAATGATGTACATTTGTGCCTGCATCTTGGTGAGATTAGAGTGGAGCCCAGCACAGATGTTGGCTGGTTTGGAGGGCTTAAACGCCCGCCCTCTGTTTCTCCACTGTTGGGCCTTTGTGCTTGGAAACAGGCAGGGGGGGCTCAGCGTGAGGCTTAAGCCTGATTTATATGTTGCATCATGCCGCGTTGTGAGCTTGTAGATCTGCCATTTCTGGCTCCTGTCCATCAAATATGTACTATGCATGGTACTAGGAAGGGTTTAGTCAAGTCCCTCGTTTTTTTCCCCCCTGGAAATATTCCATTTTGGCCACTCTACACAGTAAAATACTGAGTGTGAATTTATTTTAATTCTGAAAGTGTAAAGATGGAAGACATTTACTTTTACAAAAATGAGATAAAAGAAAACGGAAGACCTATTACCAAAATGACACAACAAAGCCTTATTTGTTTATGTTCCCTCATAAATATATGAGGGATATGTATACGGATACATGAATGACATGGTTTGATTTAATTTATCCCCTTTCTATGTATAGGAGAAGGGTTTAACATGCACACAAAAAAACAACGGGAACATAAAACATGTGGACATTTCTTTTTTTGAAAAAATTAAAAATTAAAGTGTAAAGATGGACCACAGTCAGAAGTTAACCCATTGATACCTGGAACGCATCTGTGTCACTTTAGATGTCTTTGGCTATTCAAAAATAGCCAAATGAGCTTGTAGATCTGCTATTTTTGAAAAATCGTGAAAAAAGAAAATTGGGGATTTTTTTCAAAAAATTGTTAGGATTTAGAAGACATTTCTAGAATCGCCTCAGGTCTTAAAGGGTTAAAGGAAAAAGGTGCACTCCGTAAATCGCTCATCTCCCGTCAGGAGGCATGCTCTTCTACTGTACCTCTCCCTCCATCTCTCTCTCTCAGTGTCTTGGGGTGGTGTGATGAATGTTTAGGGGTTGTTACGCGTGTATGAAAAGGCAGGGATGGGATATTATAAAAGACTGTCATTACATCATTACGGTGCAACCAGAGTAGGCAGCCTATATGGAGACAAATCTTTGGACGTTGAACACATGCAGCAACAAGTATAGTGTGACATGTTGTCATCACTCATCACTAGAACAAACGGGACAAAACTGCTTCACGAGAGCAATGTTGGTTTGACGAAGAGATTTGCTGAAAAACAGTGATGTAAAGTGACACGTACATTTACTCAAGTACTTTACTTAAGTACACTTTTGAGGAATTTTCACTCTATTGGAGTATTTCCAAATTTCAATACTTTTACTTCTACTCCACTACATCTCAGAGGCAAATATTGTACTTTTACTCCACTACAATTATTTGAAAACTTTAGTTACTAGTTACTTTGCAGATATAAATGATTACCTTACAAAACATACATTAACCACTCTAGCCCTATTTTATACCTAGGCTATTTGAAAATAGCCGATCTACAAGCTCACAACGCGTCGCATCGCGACACGTTGTGAGCTTGTAGATCGGCTATTTTCAAACATTTTAGTACTTTTACTTTTGGTACTTTAAGTACATTTGGATACCAATACTTTTTTACTTTTACGCAAGTGATATTTTTATTCCGGACTTTTACTTGTAACAGAGTAGGCTACTTCTACATTGCAGTATTGATACTTTTACTTTTTTAGTAAGACGTTTGAGTACTTGTTCCACCACTGCTGAAAAATATATTTTTCATGCACATAGATTAACGTGCTGCAATACTACTGTGACAAGTTGGCTTGTGCCGGCTATAATTGAATTGAACGTCTGCAATTGACTATAGTTCCAGTACGTCCCATATGAGCCGGAGTGAAATGAGCTTTGTAATTGGCTAGTCAGAAGTGTACAGCAATTCCCATATTCCGGATTGGACAGATTAATTGTGCCAGGCTAGTTCCAGGCATAGCCTCGCGGGATGGGTATATCCCATAGCCCGGAGGGTACAATGTCTCTGCGGTTATTAATTCACAAAACTGACATGCAGACATGCAGTTGTCAATGATTGATTTAACCCGTTAAAACCGGGAACCATTATTTTATACTTTGGCTATTCAAAAATAGCAGATATACAAGCTCATAGCGTGGCACCGAGTGCCGCACTATGAGCTTGTAGATCTGCTATTTTTGAAAAATTGTGAAAATGTGTGCAAATCTTTGAATATATATATATATTTTAAAAGCACACTTTTTTTTACTAAAATCTTTGCTTCTGGGGGGTCCCTGGAACAACATATTTTAAGATGGGGTCTGCGGGCAAATACATATAACTTTGGAGGTCCTTGACATGAAAAAGTTTGAGAACCACTGATATAGTAACATACGTTTTTCAGAAAACTATTAGGATTTAGAAGACATTTTGTAGAATTGGAACCTCAGGCCTTAATGGGTTAAAGAATACAAATTGAGGTCTTTGGCCTGCTGGCCGTGTTCACAATGATTCTGATCCGCCCGGTAGTTTCCGAGATTAGTTGCGGACAGACAGACGGACAGACAGACAGACAGACAGACAGACAGACAGACAGACAGACAGACAGACAGACAGACAGACAGACAGACAGACTAAGGGCCAATAAATGCAATGCCTCTGCCTGGCAAAGATAATATATTTTTTGCTGTGTGCTTCACTGAAGTGTATGGAAGAGAGGAACAGGATATTCTATATTATAGGACAGTGATATGCAGCATAGGTCATAACATAAGCTGACCTGGTGCCTGCAGCCTATACTGGATAGAGTGCCCTTCAGTCTTATGAGCCACGGTGCACTACAGGCAGTGGTAGAAAGTAACTACTGTAAGTACATTTACTCAAGTATTGTACTTAAGTACATTTTTGAGGATTTTTTACTTTACTGGAGTGTTAGAATTTTGTTTATACTTTTACTTCTACTCCACTGCATCTACAGAGGCAAATATTGCCTCTGTATTATTCCACCACAATGATTTAGTTACTTCGTAGATTTTGATTATTATTACAAAACATATTAACATATATAACATATATACAATTTTATACACTTTTATACACTGAAGAATTGTGAAACGGGACATTCTGCATAATGAGTACTTTCTACTTTTGGTACCTTAAGTACATTTTCATACCAATACCTTCGTACTTTTTACTCAAGGACATTTTTAATTCCGGACTTTTTCTTGTAACAGAGTATTTCTACAGTACATTGCATTATTGATACTTTTACTCAAGTAAAAAATGTGAGTATACTTTTTCCACCACTGACTAACAGTACTGGTCTCCATTTTTCATGAGATGTCTTTGAGGTCAGCCTGTCCCAAGGCCCATCTGCCCCAGCAGTGATATCAGCTCCTTTGATGAATGACTATCCATGGAGCTGCAGCCACCATATTGAACTGAGATTACCCCCTCAGGTTATTTTCCACAGCTCTCTCTCTTTTTTTTTCTCTCCAAAATGCCCTTTTGCGTCTTTACCTTGAGTGAGTGAGCTTTAATCACCTCTTCAGAACTCATCATCGTCAACCGTCGTTAACTAACGAGCTCCAAAGGGCCCGTGGTCGCGCCGCTGTCCTCGTCGTCCCCACCGTTATGTGTCTGAGGTGGGGTGGAGCGGCGATGCTGGGTCGCCTTGTCTTAACCCGTTAAGACCGGGAAGGCATCTGTGTCATTTTGAGATTTCTTTGGCTATTAAAAAAATAGCAGATATACGAGCTTGTAGATCTACTATTTTTGGAAAATCTGTGAAAGTCTTTGAATATATTTATGTTTTAAAGCGAACATTTTTAACTCCGAACTGTGCTTCTGGGGGTCCCTGGAACATTATATTTCGAGATGGGGGTCCGCGGCCAAATACATATCATTTTGGGTGGTCCTTGACATGGAAAAGTTTGAGAACCACTGATATTATAGCAACATGCGTTTTTTCAAAAAGCTGTTAGGATTTAGAAGACATTTGTGGAATGCCCAGAAGCAAAGATTTGAGTTACAAATGCTCGCTTAAAAAAAAAATATATATATTCAAAGATTTGCACACATTTTTCACGATGTTTCAAAGAAAATAGCAGATCTACAAGCTCATAGTGCGGCACTCGGTGCCGCACTATGACCTTGCATATCTGCTATTTTTTGAATAGCCTAAAGAAAAGATGACACAGATGCGTTCCCCGCTCTTAATGGCTTAACACATCATTTCAGCCATCTCTCTCTCTTATGTGCTCGTTCCTGTCTGTTCTCTGCAGCTCCTCAGACATGTGAGCCATGCTCTCCCCGCTATAGAGCTGGCAAGAAAGGCAAAGGGAGTGTGTGTTGGACGCGTGATGCATTCAGAGTGCAGAGCAGCAGAGCAAATGGCGGAGCGACGCAAACGTGAGATTTAGTATGCGTTGTGGAACAGAGAGACACAATATGTTATACTGCAGCCAGAGAGAGAAGGAAGGAGCATTATAGAAGCAGCTGGAGTGAGAGGAAAAGTAAGAAAAGATGAAGCACACCATCCACTCCCAAGATATTAAATCATTGCTGTCCAATGGAAACCTTGTATCTCATCTTTTTATGTTTTTTTTCATAAATTGTAAATGTTGGTGTTCATTTTATACATAAAACAGTGTAGACAGTGTTGCCAACGGTGGGAAAAAGAGCTGATCTACAAGCTTATGATGCTCTGCGAAGCGTTATGAGGTTGTAGTTCTGCTATTTTTGCAATTTTTGAAAAGAATAGAAAACCATAGCCTATTACAGGCCCAAAATATGGATGCCAGGTTGAAAGTGGTTGTCTGTTTTATAAATATTTAACATAATTTACGACATAATTAGGACATAATTATGTTTCGAAACGAGAGTTGATTTTTCAGCGTGAATAGAATCATCAACCTGTATGAGCGAGGCCCCCAGGTGGGGCAAAGCATTTCCGACCTGACTTGCATGGTTTCTAGGAGTACAGGCCCAGTGCCCAATGTCACATTAGGGCAGCTGCAGCCAGAGGCTATATGGCTGTTTGGGAGTTCTTCTTGGCATGGACAAGAAGGAACCCTCCTGGTGTATAGTAAACCGTTGGCAGGACAGCTCTTCTCCTGGGGGCTTCACAGAGTGGAACCCGTGGAACGCATACGTTATACGTACCATTTCCAAAACAGATTTGGAATTTTGTCAGTGCTCAGCACTACCGAGCTAGCTGTATATATACAGCTAGCTCGGTAGTGCCATGTTCTACCAACTTATAGTGCGGGGGTCTTCAACGTTTTACAGGCCAAGGACCCCTTAGCGGAGAGAGAGATGACGCAGGGACCCCCCACTACATATGTGTGTTTTCAGACATTTAACGACTTAAACCCTCAATGCTTTGTAAACCTTGACCTGTGGCTTTTGTCCCTGTGCACCAAACCTCTTCGCCGAAAATAGCCGATCTACAAGCTCACAACGCGTCACAGGCGCGTTGTGAGCTCGTAGATCGGCTATTTTCGGCTAATGTTCTCAATGTTCGGCTAATGTTCGGCTAATGTACTGAAACTAGAACCAGGAGACCTGGTACTGCCAGACCCCTAGTGGTTGAAATCTGAATGGCCGGACTTCGCATGACGTGTGTGCAGAGGAAAAAGGGGAAAATAGGGTCAGAAAAGAGGAAAATAGGGACAGAAAAGAGGGAAAGAGGGACAGACCGACAAAGCCTCATGTAGGCCGACCCTCTGGGTCTGGCAAACACACATTTAACATGAATCCAATATGTAGTGGGGGTCCCTGCTTCATCTCTCTCTCAGCTAAGGGGTCCTTGACCTAAAAAACGTTGAAGATCCCTGTTGTCGTCGGGTATTTAAATATCTCCCCCATTTCCACACACTTAGCAACGGCCATTTAAATATTGTTTAATCCTCGCTGCACCCAGATCATGACAAACTTGGCTCACTGAGCGCATATCACCCTCTAATAGTCAGCCAGGCTTTAACAAAGGCAATGCAAAGAGAAATGTCCTATCGATCTTACTTCCATCATTCTGCGCGCCGCGCTATACTTATTCCCTTCATCACGCGCTCCTGTTATCTGCCTCATTCACTGCGTGCTCAGCTTTTGCAGCCCTTTAATCATCACTTGGGCCGTTGGAGGTTCTCTTACATAATAATCTGAGCATTTCAGAAGCAGCGTGAGACTTATTTAACCAAGTGTATTCTTCTTGTTAACCCATTCAATCATGGGAACGCATCTTTGTCATTTTCGATTTTAGCTATAATACTTTGGCTATTCATAAATAGCAGATATACAAGCTCCGTGCCGCGCTATGAGCTTGTAGATCTGCTATTTTTTTTTTTTAATCGTGAACATTTCTGCATACTTTGAATATATATATTTTTAAAGCGAACATTTGTAACTCAAATCTTTGCTTCTGGGAGTCCCTTGAACTAAATGTTTTGAGATGGGGGTCGTGGCCAAATACCTATCATTTTGGGTGGTCCTTGAAATGAAATTAGTTTGAGCACCACTGATATTTAGCAACGTACGTTTTTCATTAACCTGTTTATTTTAGTAGACGTTTGTAGATGTGTTCCCGGATTGAATGGGTTACGGATGGGCAAAATTCTCTCAGAAAAGGATCGGACGCAAACCGACAGTGTGTGTGTGTGTGTGTGTGTGTGTGTGTGTGTGTGTGTGTGTGTGCTCCTTCTTACCTCCGGGCTATGGTCGATGCCTACACCCCTGCCCGACCACTTCGGTCTGCCACCTCGGGGCGACTGATTCGCTCAAGGGTCCTTCTGGCCGATCCACACAGTCACGACTCTTTTCTGTTCTGGCCCCACAGTGGTGGAATGAACTTCCCACTGATGTTAGGACAGCAGAGTCACTGCCCATATTTCGCCACAGGCTGAAAACCCACCTCTTCAGGAAACACTACCCTTCCTCTCTGCCTGGCCTACTTGTTGTTATCTAGTTGTACAAACGCTTGTTTTCTATTGTTGTATTGTTTATTGGATCTTGTTTAGTCGATACACTTATTTGTTTTAGCTCCTGCTCATTTGATTTTGCTATCTTGTCTCATCTGTTTAAGGAAATAGGTAGCTGATATATTGCACTTTTACCTTAGCGCTAGCCAGGTATACTCTTGGTTGCTTGTTTTTGCAGAAAATGCACTTAAGACTTCTGGTGATTAATAGTTTTCGTTCCCTACCTATGTTGAATGCACTTATTGTAAGTCGCTTTGGATAAAAGCGTCTGCTAAATGACTGTAATGTAATGTAATGTAATGTTTGTGTGTGTGTGTGTGTGTGTGTGTGTGTGTGTGTGTGTGTGTGTGTGTGTGTGTGTGTGTGTGTGTGCGTGTGCGTGTGCGTGCGTGTATGCCGTGCGCTTAAGTGTGTGCGTGCACGCGTGCGTGTGCCGTGTGTGTGCATGCGTGTGTGGACCAGATATAGAAGATAGATGGAAGAGTCAAGACTGAAGTAATGTATTCCAAGCAAAGGCAATTATGACGCACCGGTGACATATAAATAACTAAACTGTCCTATGATTTATTCGATAAATATTATACAAAAAACATAATATGTCACAACGTGGGCATAATATTAAATCAAGCAAAAACACACTGAAACATTGATCACCAAAAGGAACATCAATCTGATTAATAGAGAAGTCTGTGTTATTATATCCCAGCTGTATAGTCTCGGTAAAGATTAATGTCCTGCCATAAGCCTGGTAACCGTAAAAAGGTCACAACGCAAGACGCTGCCTCGGTGCGGAGACTCTAGTTTACATTCTGACAGCTATATAGAGCACATTTAAAGTTGAGTTGTTTGCCATTGTGTTCTTCTGTCAGAGCTCATGGCGAACAACTTTTGTTCATATAGTTTTGTGCTATTAGCATACCGGTACAGACTCCCATGGTTCCACTCATCACGAAAAATAAATTACACTGACTTTAACGACGATAAGCCCATAGCAGATATATGCTCATTTAATTTAGTTTGCAATGTGTGGCCATATCAGCCATTAGAGTTAATGGAATGGGTGCAAAAAGGTGAAAACACTCTGGTTGAATTCTATGCGCTTGTCACCGGGTGATAAATGAAGCCAGCAGACACGGGTAGACACATCTCTACTGAGTCGGAATGCTGTATGTCTTTAACCATTACAGAGGCGCTGCATGTGCCTAGTGCTATTCTACCTATTAATGTTTCATCTCCTTCCAGAAGAGCTTGCAGAATGCAGCCTTCAAACACATAAGCAAGAATCTAACTAAATAAATCCTTATCCCCTGCTCCCTGTATACAGTATACTGTAGGTGGGCAGAGAGACTGTTTCACTGTCTGTATACAGTATAGGTGGGCAGAGAGACTGTTTCACTGTCTGTATACAGTATAGGTGGGCAGAGAGACTGTTTCACTGTCTGTATACAGTATAGGTGGGCAGAGAGACTGTTCTGCTGTCTGTATACAGTATAGGTGGACAGAGAGACTGTTTCACTGTCTGTACAGTATAGGTGGGCAGAGAGACTGTTTCACTGTCTGTATACAGTATAGGTAGGCAGAAAGACTGTTTCACTGTCTGTATACAGTATAGGTGGGCAGAGAGACTGTTTCACTGTTTGTATACAGTGTAGGTGGGCAGAGAGACTGTTCTGCTGTCTGTATACAACATAGCAGGGGTCTTCAACAGGGGGTCTGGGACCCCTAGGCCCTACTCTAAACTTTATGTGTTATTGTTTTTACATTAACCACTTGAATCCTAGCACCCCTATTCTGGGGGGAACATTAGCTGAAAATAGCAGATCTACAAACTCACAACGCGTCACAGGTGCGTTGTGAGTTTGTAGATTGGCTATTTTCGGTGAAGAGGTTTGGTGTACAGGGGAAAAAGAGCAGACCAAGTACCGAGCCAAAGGTCAAGTTTACATTGAGGGCTTATACGTCATTAGATGTCTGAAAACAAACATTTAACATGAATCCAATTCGTAGTGGGGGGGGTCCCTGCTTCATCTCTTTCTCAGCGTGCGTACGTGCGTGCGTGCGTGCGTGCGGGGTGCATGCGATGGAAACAGTCAGACAGATGACAAAAATCATCTATATCACTTTGTGTGTTTCTTTAACGCTGGCCAAATGGTGCTCATCTCACGCCTGGTTTATACTTGGTTGTTGCGCTGCGTGACGCACACCTAAAATAGCCGATCTACAAGCTCACAATGCGTCGCAGTACGACCCATTGTGAGCTTGTAGATCGGCTATTTTCGGTGAGCAACACTGGCGCACCACTAAGTATAAATGCACCCTTCAGAAACGTGTGCCTGAAGCCTCGATGCACACAAGCCGTCGTTCATTCTCTACAGGGTGGCCACTACACTTCACAACCAAAATACACTGCTGAGGATGTCACCATGCACACGTAATGCATGCCTACAGACACATCCCTGTATGGAACAGCATTCATGCCAGTTTGATAATGCAATCCACACAGTCAAACATGTTGAAATGCAGTGCACAGATTGAGATTTATATATTCCCATTTACAGTGGTGGAAAAAGTACTCACATTTTTCTTACTTAAGTAAAAGTATCAATACTGCAATGTAGATATACTCTGTTACAAGTAAAGGTCCTGAATTTAAAATGTACTTGAGTAAAAAGTTCAAGAGTATTGATACCAAAATGTACTTAAAGTTCCAAAAGTAGAAAGCACTCATTATGCACAGCAAGTTTTCAAATGTATGAAATGTATAAGAAATCTTTTGAAAATAGATTTCTCCTACTCCACTATATAGCAGATCTACAAGCTCACACATTGTGAGCTTGTAGATCTGCTATATAGTGGAGTAGGAGTAAAAGTATTGGAAATTGGAAATACTTAAGTAAAGTACAAATACCTCAAAATTGTACTTAAGTAAATGTACTTAGTTACTTTCCACCACTGTTCACAACCAAGATACACTGCTGAGGATGGCACCATGCACACATACAGTAATACATGCATACATGCACATCCCTATATAGAACAGCATTCATGCCAGTTTAATAATGCAATCTACCCAGTCAAACAGGTTGAAATGCAGTGCACAGATTGAGAGAGACTGTTTATATGCCCTTTTATCATATACCACACATAACAACAATACGTAGGCTGACTAGGCTCTTGCTTTACATTCACACACACACACACACACACACACACACACACACACACACACACACACACACACACACACACACACACACACACACACACACACACACACACACACACTGCATTGTAAACACGGTGACGTTATTTGTCACGCTCTGTATAGTACTTGTCTTAAATGAAATGCAGTTTCTGTGCCCTATTTAAATCCAACTCCCAGTCTCCCAAAGGAACACATCACCTGCCCTATTGCATTTCCTTTCCCCTCTGCAGTAGGGGTGACATGGAATCCAATGCGTGCTGGCTGTATTTCTGAAAGCCATTTTTCATAAAGGCGCCTTTGCAGGAATCATGCCAGAGTGAAATGCATTCGAGTGTCCCATGACAGTCCTGGTCTATTTTTTTACAGTACGTGTGGCATGATAAATATGCGTATGATGTAATACACTCTGCGTGCGCATTGTATTTGAATGTGTTTGAATGAGTGACTTACAGCATTGGTTCTCAAAGTGGGGTCCGGGGACCCCCAGGGGTACTTGAGGGAATACCAGGGGGTCCCCAGCTAAATGATTTATAGGAACCAAATGGACCCTTATCGGTCTGTAACTCTGAGAGTGTACAAATGGAACCAAATGGACCCTAACGGGTCCATTTGGTTCCATTTGTACACTCTCAGAGTTAAATTAACATCGATTTTACAATATAAATTGGGGTCCCAGAGATAGAAATGCCATTAAATGGGGGTCCGTAGCCTAATGCATGTCAAACTGGGGGTCCTTAAATTACAATGATTGAGAATCACTGCTAGAGCCGTAAAAGTCTCCTCTTATGGGGGTCCCTGGCATATCTTTTCAAATGGGGGTCCGCGGGCTAATAAGTGTCAATTTGGGGGTCCTTGACATAAAAAAGTTTGAGAACCACTGACTTACAGTACAGTTTCAAACATGCACGAATGCTGTTCCATTGTCCATCACAAAATGTGGAATGCCCTACCAACAGTCAAAAAAAATGTGAATCCTTACTCTCCTTCAAAACCAGTCTGGCCCCTGTAAAAAGCTTACCCCCCCCGCCCCCCCTGAACTGTTTACTGTACATAATTTAATTTTCGTTTTCTACTTCTACTTCTACTTATTAAATGTTTCGATGAATTGAGTCAAAAGGACCCCAATGGAGACAAGCCATAGTGCTGTCTTGGGTTTAAAATCCTCTTAACAGACCTTTTTATTGAACTGTACTTCCCTGTGCTTGTCTTTGCAAACTCTTAATAAAGTATTCAATCAATCAGTCAATCAATCCCTTGAGGAAGACACTGAACCCTTATAGCTGCTCCTGATGAGCAGGCTGCCTTGCATGGCTGGCTGCCTCCGGCATATGAATGTGTCTCTGTTATAAAGTGCTTTGGATAAAAAGGTGCTATATAAAATTCAGCCCCTTTCTTACAGTACAGTCATTGTACTATTAGTTGCTGCTATAGTGAGGGTCATCATTAATCCCAGGCCATCACATCTGAATGAAGCAGCATTGGACTCACAGAAGTCTTTAATAAGAAACCTGCTAAGCTTGTAAAGGTTGAAGACGTATCTGCTCCGAACACAACCCAACCCTACCCTACCCAACAGGATGACAGGATGTTGAGGTTAGCCACATGCTCAGTCAGCCTGGTAACATGAGCGATCTACGTGGGATCAATTGAATGTCTCAGTGCTGAGATAGTGATCACACCACTCTGCAGAGGACAGTCAATGTCCTCCCACTCGGTTCGGACGACAACGTGTGATTGGACAATCAGGAAGCTTAACCCATTAACCAGTGGTGTAAGGTAACTAAGTACATTTACTCAAGTACTGTACTTAAGTACACGTTTGAGGATTTTTTACTTTACAGGAGTATATCCCATTTTCAATTTCGATTCGAATTTTCTATCGATTAGTCACCCCATGGAGACTTGAATTCATGGATATTTTTTTTGTTTTTCTCGCATTCCTAAGCCAATAATTTGATGACTGGCAGCGGTTCCGGTAGGAGACACAAAGAGTCTATTTTGTGT
This sequence comes from Gymnoscopelus microlampas, assembly GCF_963454915.1. Lineage (NCBI taxonomy): Eukaryota > Metazoa > Chordata > Actinopteri > Myctophiformes > Myctophidae > Gymnoscopelus > Gymnoscopelus microlampas. The sequence goes on from NC_139944.1 coordinate 45,666,518, forward strand.
CTTCTACCGGAACCGCTGCCTACCGGTCCGCTGGTCATCAAATTACTGGCTTAGGAATGTGACAAAAACAAAAAAATATCAATGAATTCATGTCTCCATGGGGTAACTAAACGATATGGAAAAAAAAGTACTTTTATGGGTGAACTATCCCTTTAATGGGTTAACCTGTTGCTACCGCTGTCAGTGCTGAAAGAAAGGACACAGACAGAATGAAGTAAACACAGAGCAGAAAACATGACCCGACCTTCTGCTGCCCAGCCCCAGGAGGCACACGGCAGAGAGACACACACTTAATGACTGATGACAGGCTGTTTTCTGCAGCAACATCTATCTCTCTCTGAGGGGGACCCCATGAAGTAAAAAAAAACTTGGGTTACTATTTTAGAACGTCTCAATGGAATCAATAAGTGTACCAAAGGATGTGAACGCTTGTGTGATCTGTGCAGACTTTTCATGTTCTACTGAAGTGGAGATGTTCTCAATTTTGTTGCTTTTATATACTCTAGGGTTTTTCTGCATTCACACCAAACAGAGACATGAGGAAATAGGTGTTTATAGGATTACGGTGACTCTCCACCAAACAGACTACTTCAGACTACAACAGACTACAACAGACTGGTAATCTGTTGGCAAAAGTTGGCATTTAGTTCAGCATAAACTGTCGGCCGATGCGCACATTGTTGTGCAAATGCGTTAGACCTGGCAGGTTGGCCAGGTGTGCTTACTATAAGCGACTTTGGGCTTGTTTTCCTGTAAAGTTGCTGGTTGCTTTTGTTTGGGCTTTTTTTCTGAAGTGTAGTTGCTTATTTGGGCTTGCTTCCAAGATTCATTTTGAAAATAGCTGATAATAATAGGGCTCAAGTAGTGAAACTGGTCGCTTCTTTTGGGCTTGTTTTCATAGACCTGATCGCTTGTTTCACTCACAGAATCTGGCAATTTTGATTCTGTTTTAGTCATAGTCTTTTGAATCAAATTCCATTTAGTTTTAGTCATATTTTAGTCGTCTGAAATGTTTTACAGTTAGTCTAGTTTTAGCCGACTAAATATCATAAGATTTTAGTCGACTAAATCTACAGTTGATTTAGTCAACTAAAATGTATTTTGGCGGCGCCTTTATGGCGTCGTACTGGCTGATTTTACACTTGCATTGCATACACTGCATGTTGAAAATAGCCGATCAACAAGCTCACAACACGTCGCAGCGCGACGCGTTGTAAGCTTGTAGATCTGCTATTTTCAGAGCGCAACACCTTAGCACAACCAAACATAAAATGACTTGTCTTTTAGGTTTTCTTTGTTTGACGAAACTGTCAATATATTTAGTCTTAGTGTTAGTCATCATAACTTAGTTTTTATTTAGTTAATATTTAGTTTTCGTCAGTGAAAAAAGGTAGTCGACGAACATTTTTCGTCATAGTTTTAGTCGACGAAATCAACAATGCTGCTCGGTTTGTCATCGACGGTAATCTGCAAGTCCAGACCGACGACACAGCGATATCGACGACAGGCGGCAAGAGACGCTTTCCAACGCCGAGTCGGCCCAAAATGGGTGCGGTGGAGAGCTGCCTCTAAACACCCTCCCTAAACACTTGTATAATGGGTTTTGTTTGCACACATTACTCATGCAGTATTCATGCGAGAGATAGGGTTCGACTCAACGATCTGCTTACATGACCACTGTTTGCTACAGTAATTTGTGAGCAATTTGTATGTTAAAACATGCATGTGGTACTTTTGGTACTTTAAGTACATTTTTATGCCAATACTTTTGTACTTTTACTCAAGTACATTTTGAATTCTGGGCTTTTACTTAACAGTAACAGAGTATTTCTACATTGCAGTATTAATACGTTTACTTAAGTAAAGAATATGAGTACTTTTACCACCACTGGTTGTGTTAGCCTTTATCCAATATTGTTTACAACGTGCATTCCATTCACCCATTCACACACATTATTCACACAGCGACGGCCGAGGAAACCATGCAAGGCACAAACTTGCTCACCGGGAGCAGTATGGGGGTTAAGCGTCTCGCTCAAGGACACTTCGGCAACTATAACTCACCTCCTGACCCACTGCCGCCTGACATTCATTCTATAATAACTCATAACTGTGGCGGCCATATAGCGTGGTGTGGGAGGCCGTCTGGTAATCAGAAGGTCACCGGTTCACCCCCTTTATTACGACTTGACATCTATAACAGCTCCCTTTCGAGTGCTCGATCATCACCATCTGAGCAGCCTTCAGCCGGGTGAAACAGAAACAGAATTTACCCCAGCGGGATGAATAAAATGTCTACCTTTTGTTTCCTAGAACAGGGGTCTTCAACAGGGGGTTTGGGAACACTAGGGGGTCCTCAGAGTAACTACAGGGGGTCCATCAAATCTTTGTGATGGGGAACATAAGCTAGAAAATAGCAGATCTACAAGCTTTGCTGTTTTCAGAGTTGATGTAGAGGGAAAAGAAGCAGACCAACTACAGAGCCCAAAGGACAAGTTTACTAAGTATTGAGGGTTAATGTAGTTAAATATATGGTAAATGTAAGAAGAGTTGAAACGTCCAGACAGATATCATTCCTCAATTTATTGGATAAAAACAGTGTATAACAGGATTCCATGGACCCTGAGGTCCATGGAATAGTTAGCCTATTATATACTGTGGTTCATACATAGAGACACACGGGCGGAAACGGAAGGCCTACAAATTCACGCCCACTTTTGAGACAGCGCTGCTACTCGGGGTCCGTTACAACGATGAACTGCAGCACTCAATGCAATCTTTATGAGAGGCATTGTAAAATACCGTCATTTCATTGGTTAACTACTGAGGCTGTAGCAACTTTTTTGGTGTTCTAATAAAGTGTCCCATTTGTTTGATTTGTCCTTTTTAATGTCCCATATCTGTCATCTCGATATACTACCCACAATATACTATAATATACTCCATCAGTATGTCAAAACCGCTAGCATCGGAGATCTAGACTTTAAGTGGTCGCATGGTATATACGTCACGGACGCATCCCTTGAGGTTTTCAATACCCAGAAAACTGGCGAAAGTGGACGTTTTCAATATGTTTTGGTCATTATCTCTGGAACAGAAGGTCCAATCTGCTCAGTTCAAAGCTTGTTGGGTGCGTGACGTTGAGGACATTAAGCACGCAATGACACATTTTGGGGTTATTTGTTTTTTTTAGGGTAGGCGAGATCTTAGTTGGGCAGGCGACCGCCTGTCCTGCCTCTACAGTGTACACCACTGGTCGGCGCTCGGCGCTCGTAAAGACAGTGATGTCACTGAAATGCGACAACTTGTCTGTCTGCCGTCTACCCTCTGCTGTGTTAACATTATGGGTAACTCGTTAAAGTGGCAAATTAAATGTGAAACACATCAACTATTAAGAAAACAAGAAGATATGTTGACAAAGACACTCCATACATTTGGAAACATATTTTTATTTAAATCAATATCGTCTCCAGTTAATGCAGGATAATTTTAAAAGTAGGCTAATTCTCATATCCTCTCATAGGGAATGCATTGAGAGCTGCAGTTCGTCGTTCTAACGGACCTCGAGTAGCGGCGCTATCTCAAAAGTGGGCGTGAATTTGTAGGCCTTCCGTTTCCGCCCGTGTGTCTCTATTAGAATAGAAGAGAGGCGGGTCTGTGTGTGGGTGTGTGTCATCCCTGGAACGTGAGACATCACCAGACGAAGTGATTGGATCAACCTTTGATCAGCTGCTAATTTGTTTAAGGTGAGCCACTCCTCTCTCTAGACTGAACCAGTGTGATGTAATATGAGAGTGACAACACTATAGCATTGATTCCCATTGTAAGAATGGAATGCAGAAATGCTCTCAATGAGATAGTACCAATGTTTGGAACTACAGCCCATATAGCGGCCCGCTTTGCAGCGAGATCAAAGCGTGTCATAACTCTCTCTCTCCATGGGTCTGGGTTGAACAAAATAATTCTAATTACAATTCACGCCCAGGCTTTAAGGCCAGCAGCTTCTTGGACAATATGTCAGGATTAAACGTAGTGAAGACATGCTCAGAACGGAGACGCCCGTCTGTGTGACTTCTGTTGAACTTACAGAAATGATACCAGTTACAGTAGAAATGATAATATCCAAGAACATGAAGTCTGAAATATACTACAAATGTCTGAAAATACACATCATCAATCCAACACTGATGATAGTTGCTGTCAAACACTAGGTCTATGAAGCTATCTATGAAATCTATGAAAAAGTTGTTGTATGTTGTTTTTGCATATTGTATGGAATTGTGTCTGCAACACAATGTCATACAATATGTGTGTGTGTGTGTGTGTGTGTGTGTGTGTGTGTGTGTGTGTGTGTGTGTGTGTGTGTGTGTGTGTGTGTGTGTGTGTGTGTGTGTGTGTGTGTGTGTGTGTGTGTGTGGGGGTCCCTGCTTCATATCTCTCAGCTAAGGGGTCCTTGGCCTGAAAGACGTTGAGGACCCCTGTCCTAGAATGATTGCTGATCATTAGCTCCCCCTGTGCTGTAGTGTAGTGACTAGGCCTGTATTGGACTTTGCTGTAGTCAGTGGTGTAAAGTACATTTACTCAAGTACTGTACTATACAATTTTGAGGTACTTTTACTTTACCGGAGTATTTCCAATTGTCCATACTTTTACTTCTACTCCACTACATCTCAGAGGCAAATATTGTACTTTTACTCCACTACAATTATTTGAAAATTGTAGTTACTAGTTACTTTTCAAATTGTAAAACACACACATTAATCACTTTAGCCCTATTTTATACCTAGGCTTTCAAACATTTTAGTACTTTTACTTGTGTTACTTTAAGTACATTTTGATACCAATACTCTTGTACTATAGTCAAGCAACATTTTCAACACAGGCCTTTTACTTGTAACAGAATATTTTTTATAATTGTGGTATTGCTACCTTTACTTAAGTAAAATATCTTGAGTACTTCTTCCACCACTGGCTGTATAGTGACTAGGCCTGTATTGGGGACTGTGTGCTAGTATATACAGGGATGACTGCAGGCTGTGGGTGAGTACTGCTGGTTCAGTGGATGATCCTTCATTTCCTCTCTAATCCACATGCGTGACCACGTGGGCCTCCCATTGAAGGAGACCCAGGGAGTTGACCCACATACCTGCTGACTCGGACTGAAGTGTCACAGCCGTGGCGCGCAGCAGCGGGCAGCGCATGGCTCACCGCTGTGAGCGTGACACCGCTCAGTGTCACGCTCTGTGAGCTGTGCACTTATAGGTAGTCTTGTGGTGGCCAGTGTTGGAAAGTAACTAAGTACATTTACTCAAGTACTGTACTTATAAGTACAATTTTTAGGTCTTTTTTTTTTGCTGGAGTATTTGCAATTTTCAGTACTTTTACTTCTACTCCACTACATCTCAGAGGTAAATGTTGTACTTTTTACTCCACTAAAACTTTAGTTACTTGTTACTTGTAGATTTGGATTATTATTACAAAACCTACATTAGCCACTTCAGCCCTATACATTTCGGCCATTCGAAAATAGCCGATCTACAAGCTCACAATGTGAGCTTAGCTATTTTCAAAAGATTTGTATTTTATACATTTGAAAAATTGTGAAATAGAACATTCTGCATGATGAGTACTTTCTACTTTTGGTACTTTAAGTACATTTTGATAAGTAAAAAATGTGAGTACTTTTTCCACCACTGTGTGCACAGGAGCAGTAATGGCACTCCTTAAAAGGGTTAAAAGGGATAATAGGGATTAGAGCTGATCTCCACTTCAAATTCTGGATATTATGACATTGAATAGAGGATTGACACGACAGTTTCAGTGATTTCTGATTATTAGGCCTTGGTGCTGTTTTGTGACAGGCACTTAGTCTAGTGTGTGTGTGTGTGTGTGTGTGTGTGTGTGTGTGTGTGTGTGTGTGTGTGTGTGTGTGTGTGTGTGTGTTTGTGTGAGTAAGGGTGCAACAATTAATCAAATGAATCGATTTAACTAACAAAATAGCGTAAATAATAGACATGCTCACAACGTGTCGCGATATGACGAGTTATGAGCTTGTAGATCGGCTATTTTCGCGTGACACCATTGTACGACAAAATATAAAATAGGGCATAAGTTGTTTATCAGACAACTCAATTCAGTTGAATGTTAAAATCTATTGTAATTTCCTTTAAATTGATTCTTTGATAAATACGTTTTTTTCAGGTAAACAATGTAACAGGAGCGCACGCCACTAAGGAGGGGCTGACCACGGGAAATAACTGTTTCAAAGAAAGGAGAGGTTGCGGACAGCTCGTATAGTCACGATGCAATAACTTAAAAAAAAAAAAAGATTTAAGACACTAACGTTTCGACAAAGTATGTCTTCCGAGTGCCATGCTATGAGCTTGTAGATTTTTGGGAAAAATCGTTGCAATTTATGGAAATCTTTAAATATATATATTTTTAAAGCGAACATTTGTAAAATAATTTGTTCCAGGGACCCCCCCCCCCCCTCCCCAGAAGCAAAGATTTGAGTTATACATTTTCGCTTTAAAAAATATATATATATTCAAAGATTTGCTCAAATTGTCACAATTTAAAAAAAATAGCAGATCTACAAGCTCACTGTGCCGCGCTATGAGCTTGTATATCTGCTATATTTGAATATTCAAAGAAATCTAAAATGACAGAGATGCGTCCCCGGATTGAATGGGTTAATCGAAAAAGCCATCGATAAAATAATCGCACCCCCCCCCCCCCCCACCCCCCCCCCCCCCAAAAAATACTGGTATTAAAGTTTGCAGCCCTATATGAGAGACTGTGTGACACATTTCCCCACTCACCTCAGGATCACCCTGCTCTCCTCTCACCTGGCTGGCAGGGAGCCCCGCGTGCACATGGTTATTTATAATGTATGCTGATCCACAGCTTCTCTGACCTTCACTTTTTTACACAAATTAATTATGACCTCCTCTCACGGATGCATCATTAATCAGGACGAGACCTTAGAGCCTGACGATGACATAATGTCACCATCTCCGCTTTTGTTGTTTATTAATCTCTCTCTTTATTTAGCTTGTGTATGTTATTAAGCTCAGGAGGTTATGGACAGTATAGTGAGGTTGCGGTCTTGGCCTACACTTGGACAGTGCTGGAAAGTAACTAAGTACATGTACTCAAGTACTGTACTTTTTATACTGTTCTATACTTTCTATACATTTACTTCTACTCCACTACATCTCAGAGGCAAATATTGTACTTTTACTCCACTACAATTATTTGAAAACTTTGTAGATTTAGATTATTGTTACAAAACACACATTAACCACTTCAGCCCTTTATTAAGTTTGGCTATTTACAAGCTCACGTTTGGCGATCTACAAGCTCACATAGATTGGCTATTTTCAAAAGATTGTTATCCATGTGAAAACTGGGACTTCTGCATGATGAGTACTTTTTGGTACTTTTAAGTATATTTTGATGCCAATACTTTCATACTTTCACTCAAAATAAATTTGAGGCCCGGACGGCTGGCCTAGCGGTCCGGGCACCCATAGGCTCCTAATGCCGGGTTTGAGTCCCGTTCCCGACAAACTTTGCTGTATGTCACTCCCTGTCTCTCTCGCCCCGTTTCCTGTCTGTCTCTACTTACTCTACCAATAAAGGCAAAAAAATATATATATATCCTATTATAATTCTAGTAAGCTCACGGTGGTGGTTGGTGGTAGGTGGTTGGTGGTTGGTGGTAGGGTGGACTCTTGATCAAACTGCGCATGCGTCGTTGTGTGCCAGGTTTCGCGAGAGAAACAAGCAGCGAGGTCTATGAAAACGAGGCCAAACCAAACGAACCCTATAACACCAACATTGGCCCTAAAGCGCTTACAATCGGCGGACATGGCAACACCGACGCCGACGCTACACCATAGACCCCGCCCACTCTCTGCTGTGGAAAGTAAACACTCCAGATTTGTTTCCCCACACACGATGCACATTAGCTCCATAAAGAACGGTTCTATGTCGTTCTCTTCCAGGATCGGGCGAACGTCCGCCAAGGCTCCGCTGTTTACCCTTTTGTATACATCGTATCCCAAAACTAATGGTAGATTCTAAACCGCACGGATGTTTAAGGTTTGGTCGCCTGCATAATATTTTAGGTCGCCAGCGAAACTACCCGTTTAAATCGCTTATTTAGTCAGCCTGTGGCCATGTTTCCCATTGTAGCCAAACCGGGAGCAGTAGTGGCAGCGGACGTAGGGTTTTTTTCCGGGTTGAATGGGAAACATGGCCACAGGTTTCGCGAGAGAAACAAGCAACGAGGTCTATGAAAACGAGGCCAAACCAAACGAACCCCATACCACCAACATGCAACCTGATAATAATGTCCAAAGCATGTCTGTGTATGTTTACATCCATTACTGTGTTGGCGTTAGTTGGGATTAATGTTTATTAGCCAAACCAAGTTCATATGAGCCGTTAGCGTGATGCTAAGCTAACGGACGTTTGGCGCTAGCATGCGGCTAACGCTAATGCTAACGTCGTCATCGTGACTTAATCAACAATGTAAACGTTTCATCAACACACTTTATGAACCTTACTGTGGTTAATATTATCAGTGCTACCCAAGTAGTCCATTGAAAAGTATTATTTTGGTGTATTTTGTGTATTGTAACTTGGACACTGTAACTTAATGGTAGCTGGGGCGACGCGTTGTTGGCTCATGGTTCAGAATGCCTCATGGGTATTGTAGTCATTTTCTGCTATTTCGGTTCTACTGTGATAGACTGTGCTACATTACCTGCTGTTTAATTGTGAATCATATATGCTATGAATATATGGTAATACAATGTTTATTTTCCTGTATTTCCAGGTTTATGACCTGAGTCATCTATGACCTGTGTGTCATCTGTGTGTCCAGTACTTTGTACTGTGTTGGTTAAAAAAGACAAAACACGAGTTGTGACAAAGACGTGTGATTCTCTGATTAATGTTGTTAGTGGTGTAAAATGCCATCAAAAATATACTCAAGCCTGCTGCAGGGCAACAGAAAATAGCAAGCCTATTTTGCTCTTTTATATAGCAGATTTTTATATATATACGAGGGGACGCGTGCCCTTCACCGGGTATGGTGAAGGGCACCCTTCACCGGGTATGGTCTAGTATATATATAAACAGTAAACACACAAAAAAAAAACTGAATTAGGAATATAATACTTTTACTTGTAATGGAGACTAGTATATCTATATATTGTGGTATTGACTTTAAGTAACACATGTGAGTACTTCCATCCATCACTGTCACTCCCTTTATTTTAGGTTGTATGTTATTGCTCAGGAGGTCGGACAGTGCCAGAGGTTGGTCTTTGTGTGCCTACGCTTTTCTTTGTCCGCTGAGATATTTTACACTCAGCTGAACAGGAAGTGGGCCGAGCTGTCACTCCAGAGTGAGTGCAGTGGGTTGAGAGGAAGAGAGCTGATACTTGTCTCATGCAGTGGTGGAAAAAGTACTCGCATGTTTTTAAGTACTCACAAGGACTCATTATGCAGAATGTCCCGTTTTGAAATGTATGAAAATCTTTTGAAAATAGCAGATCTACAAGCTCACAATGCGTCGCATCACGACGCACGTGAGCTATTTTCAAATGGCCGAAATCCATATTGGGCTGAAGTCACAAGTGGTTAATGTATGTTTTGTAATATTAATCAAAATCTACAAAATAACTAGTTGCGAACGCAGCGGAAGGAGGCGCGCCGACTATGAAACCGTGCTCGGGTTGTGTCTCTGTGTGACTGTGTGCAGTATGTGTGCACTGCCTGTGTGCAGCCAAGTAAATGTCCAATATAGACGTACCATACATCAAATGAAAGGTCTTTGAAAACTGAACACACCTGTCAAGGTTGTGTTTAAGCCCGCCCCTTCCCCCGGAAGCCACGCCCCGGAGAAGGCTCCTAAAAACTCCCCATTGAAACCCCATGTTAAATGAAAAGTGCCCGAATCGCTCCCAAACTTTTTCTACCCCCCCTAAGTGGGGGTCTACGAAACAAATACCTCTGCCTCGGATTTTGGCTCCGCCCCCCGGAAGTGGGTGAAACAGCCACTTCAAACACTTTGTTGAATTGTTCAAAAACATTCCATTTTTTTTTTTGTGAATTTGTATTTTTCGAAGATGCTCCTTTTAACGCAGAATTCTTTGGTATTTAAAAAAAATATATTATTGGTTACTTTTTTTTAAATATTTTTTTTTCATTATTATTATTATTTTTTGCGTTCGCTTCCCGCGTTCGCGCGTCTTACTTGTAACTAAAGTTTTCAAATAATTGTAGTGGAGTAAAAAGTACAATATTTGTGTCTAAGATGTAATGGAATAGAAGTAAAAGTATTGTAAATTGGAAATACTCAAGTAAAGTACAAATACCTCAAAATTGTACTTAAGTACCAGTGGTGGAAAGTAACTAAGTACATGTACTTGAGTACATGTTCAAAAACATTCCATTCCATTCATGGTACAGTGCAGAGCCATATAAGGAGAGTCACCACCGAATAGTGACAAAGCCCTGAACCAGGAAGTTTACAGAATGCACTGCAAGTCTATGAGCGTTTGTCTCTATTTGGAGTTTACATGAACCACGTGAAAAACACCTTAAAATGAATTGATGATAATTCTGTCTGTACAGCAGTGCGCTCAGGGCCAAGTGATTGACAGACACTGATTGGCTCTTCTAGTGTTTCTGTTTGTGCAAAGCGCCCACACAGTGCTTACAGGGTTAGGGCCAGACCGGTCTGCAGAAAACACATCATAATGCGATTTCACACGAACGGGTTCACACCTTTTCAAATATTTTAACCCATTAAGACCGGGAACGCATGTCATTGTCTTTTTTTCTTTGTGATTAATTGTCACTCAAATAATTGCGATAATAACGATTTCATTGCGTGTTTGGCATTGAACATTGGAACATATGAAGCCTTTTAAATAATAATAATAATAATAGCTTGAATTTATATAGCGCCTTTCATAAACCCAAGGACGCTTTACATCAGAACAATGAACAACTAACAGACAAATGAACAAACAAACAACAAACAACTATATGCCATAATTGTAACAGCCCTAGACACACCTACATTTTATGTATTTAGGTAAATTAGGTTTTCTGCTAAAATTACATATAATGTGGTTAATAATAACTTCAAACAATGATTGTAGCTGTAGGGCATGTGACTGCTTCAAATTGAGCTGACATTTCCTGCTCACAGCTTGTGCTGTGGATCCTGGTGATGTCACCGTGTGGGAGATGAAGTCTGGCTGTGTGCTGAGTGACAGCAAAGATGCTGTCTCCTCTGTACCACACACACACACACCGCAAAGTCCTCAGTGTTCATTTAACTCTGACAGTGTGGAAATGGACCCGTAAGGGCAGTGAGTCCCAAACTATGGGTCCAGGACCCATTTTGGGGTCACGCAACATTTTGTGTGGGTCGTGAGTAAATATCCCTTTACTTTTTGTTTCCTAAAATATATATGTATATAAATATATATACATAGGCCTATATATTATTTTAAAGATGATTAGATGAATTAGCTCATGCTTGAACACACTATTGCACTTAAGCCTGATTTATACTTAGTTGAGTACTCCAGTGTCGTACACCAAAATAGCTGATCTGCAAGCTCACAACACACCGCGAGTAAATATCCCTTTATTTTTCGTTTCCTAAAATATATATATATATATATATATATATATATACAGTATAGGCCTATATATTATTTCAAAAGATGTAAAAACAAACAAAAAAGAAACAGAAAAATGAATAGTGAAAATAGCAGATCTATTAAGTTTTGGGTCTTCAAATCTTTGGGACCCATGCCGTAACGTAAGGTATAAATGGCATCCATGTTGTGTGCGTGCGCGTGTGCATGTGTGCGTGTGTGCGTGCGTGCGTGCGTGCGTGTGTGCGTGTGTGTGTGTGTGTGTGTGGGTGTGTGTTTGCATTGGGCCATTCATCTCATTGTGGATCAAATGTGATGGCCTTCTCTGTCCGTCAATAAGGGAGCTCACATTAAGAGGGTTATATTGATATTATGTGTATGTAAGCTGCTCCATTTGCAACAGACAATTATGTGCCTGAAACTGTGTGATTTGTGGTTTACACTGATCCTTCCCCCCTTCTTCTGGGAGTGTGTGTGTGTGTGTGTGTGTGTGTGTGTGTGTGTGTGTGTGTGTGTGTGTGTGTGTGTGTGTGTGTGTGTGTGTGTGTGTGTGTGTGTGTGTGTGTGTGTGTGTGTGTGTGTGTGTGTGTGTGTGTGTGTGTGTGTGTGTGTGTGTGTGTTATGTGTGTATGTGTAGATGGGCGTGTATGCTCTAGTGGGGGCAGCATATCTGCCTGTGTGATTATTCTCTCTCTGGCTCCCTCCATGGGTAGGAAGTGGTAATGCTCTCCAGACTGCCCTGGCTACACTCCAGTGGCGTACAGCTTCAGTAATTTTGCAGTCTGATGCCTTTTTAATTTGTCATTGACTAATGGACTTCCTCACACGCAATTTCAGCCGTGACTCACGTTTAACCCTTTAAGACCGGGAACGCATCTGTGTCATTTTAAGATTTCTTTGGCTATTTTTTTGAAAAATCGTGAAAATGTGTGCAAATATTTAGTTTGAATATATAGATACTTTTTTAAAGCGAAAGTTTTTAACTCAAATCTTTGCTTCTGGGGATTTTACAAATGTCTTCTAAATCCTAAAGTACTTTTTTCCGAAAGTTTAATTTTTTTTACATTTTTTTTTACTTATGTTGCTATATCATCAATGGTTTTCAAACTTGTCAAGGACCCCCAAAATAATATGTATTTGACCGCGGACCCCCTCCCATCTAAAAATATTTTGTTCCAGGGACCCCCAGAAGCAAAGATTTGAGTTAAAAATGTATAAAGATTTGCACAATTTTTCAGGATTACATTTTTTTTTTAGATATTTTAGGCTTTTTTTGAATAGCCAAAGAAACCTTACAATGACACAGATGCGTTCCCTTCCCGGCCTTAAAGGGTTAGAAAATGAGAAATCTTGACAATCAATATGCAGGTCCTTTACCTTTCCCTCCCCTGACGTCTGCGGGTCCGGTTCACATCATTACATAATTGGCTCACGCCTGAACACACCACTTGCACTTAAGCCTGATTTACACGCAGTTGAACTCCGGTGTCGCGCGCCAAAAATAGCTGATCTACAAGCTCACAACGCCTCGTAATGCGTTGCGAGCTTGTAGATTGGATATTTCCTGCGCACAACACGGCATGCAACCAAGTTTAAATCCAGGCACTAGTCTACACACACACACACACACACACACACACACACACACACACACACACACACACACACACACACACACACACACACACACACACACACACACACACACACACACACACACACACACACACACACATGTGCAAACCAGTGGTGGAAAGTAACTAAGTACATGTACTCAAGTACTGTACTTAAGTGTGATTTTGCGGTATTTGTACTTTACTTGAGTATTTCCAATTTCCAACTACTACAGTACTACTACTTGGAAATTACTTCTACTCCACTACATCTCAGAGGTAAATATCGTGCTTTTACTCCACTACAATTATTTGAACACTTTAGTTACTAGTTACTTTGCAGATATAAATTATTACATTATAAAACATACATTCACCACTTTAGTCCTATTTTATACCAAGGCTATTTGAAAATAGACGATCTACAAGCGTTGTGAGCTTGTAGATCTGCTATTTTTAAACATTTTCAGTACTTTTACTTTTGGTACTTTAAGTACATTTTGATACCAATACTTTTGTACTTCTACTCCAGCAAATTTTGAACACGGGTTTCTCAGTGAGTGTGGGAGTGGGATCAATCTCTCTGACCTTTTTCCTTGTGGTAACATGCCGTGTTCAAACTCTCGTTAGTTTCACTGTGAAAGGGCAGCTTTTTTTTCCTGGAACAGGGCTAAACGGAAGAGGCTTCATTCAGTACAACAGCTGTCTCTCATGACAGAATTACATTCACTCAGTGGTGGAAAAAGTACTCAAATGTTTTACTTAAGTAAAAGTACCAATACTGCAATATAGAAATAGTCTGTTACGAGTAAAAGTCCAGTAAAAGTACAAAAGTATTGGCATCAAAATGTACTTAAAGTACCAAAAGGAAAAGTACAACGCGTCGCGACGCGTTGTGAGCTTGTAGATCTGCTATTTTCAAACAGCCTATGTATCAAATAGGGCTAAAGTGGTTAATGTATGTTTTATAATATAATGATTTATATCTGAAAAGTAACTAGTAACTAAAGTGTTCAAATAATTGTAGTGGAGTAAAAGTACAATATTTGCCTCTGAGATGTAGTGGAGTAGAAGTGAAAGTATTGGAAATTGGAAATACTCAAGTAAAGTACAAATACCTCAAAATTATACTTAAGTACAGTACTTAAGTAAATGTACTTAGTTACTTTCCACCACTGCATTCACTCACGGCATTCGTGATGACACACAGTTATATCGTTTATATCATTTAGTCCTACGTACCCCTCAGAATGGTACTTTGGAAACGTTCTGAGATGGTTTTGTGTTTGTGTTGTAACATACTGTAGTGGGTGGCAGTGGTTCAGGGGTAGAGTGGCCGGGTAGAGTGAACTGGAAACCTGCACGGTTCCCAGTTTGATCCCGGGTTCCCCCAGAGTTAGTGTCGAAGTGTCCATGAGCAAGACACTCAACCCCTAATTTCTCCCGATGAGCACGTTGGTGCCTTGTTTCCTCCGCCATCGGTGTGTGAATGTCTGAATGTAATGCACAATCTATGGATAAAAGCACTATATAAATGCACCATTTATTTTACCATTTATAGTGGGTTACATAGTTAATTCTGTGACGTTAATTCATTTGTATGATTGATTGAAAGCTGCTAAATTCATATATTATTATTTACAGTTAAAAAGATTGATTTGTATTACCTAACAAATACAATAGGTTAACCTATAAGAAACCGCATGTTCCACAATGCATTGCGGCTAAGACCGGATGTTAAGAAAAGACCGGGATTCTGTTGGTTGTTATTCAGTGATATTAAGCAATACTAGCTCCGAGCGAATGAATGAAAGCCAAGTGATGCCAAAAGATCGCTATTGTACCATTTTGTATGCCACTTTCTTTTTAATGTAAAGTACAAGCTTTTAATTTCCATATTCTGACGTCCTGCCAAGTCTTATTGATCTTAGTTATTCTACATTTTGAGCTGTCAGGAAGACTGTCATGCTCTCTACCTCTTGCACGGTTGGTGTGTCTTTAAACATTGCAAGAGACTTAACCATCAGGGTCAAGGGAAAGGGAGAAAAGCAGTATTTTATGGTTCCCAGGGGAGGGGAAATTGCTTTTTTTTTTACTGATTCTCCCACCAGATGATTGTTCAGACGGCTTATAGGTGAACACATAGGGGAGCTGTGTTATGCCTGATTTATAGTATACCGAAAATAGCTTTATCTACTGTACAAACTATTTTGCACTATCTTTGGTGCAAGACACTGGCGGGTAACTATAAGTATATATAAATCACCCTTTAGGGGTCAAGTGGCTTGCTGAGGGACACTTCACACGCGTAGTAGATTAGGGACGAGCCGAGGGTCCAGACCAGACGGCAACCTGTCTGATTCTGAGGACGGCCTCGATCTACACAGCTGTCCCCAGAGGTCACATGGTAGTCTATCAATTCTAAATCCAACCTGTGCGAAAATGTTTACTTGGAGTGACAGTGAACTTAATCCAACAGCCAATGACAGCGTGCCATGTAGGGCACACATGTCAAGAGTTCCCCCGACGACAGTGTGCGTCGGCACACGGTGTGTGACAGTGAAACCCATGCCTGCTCTTTCCTTTGTAACAGTGGGCAGTAGTGGTGGAAATTAACTAAGTACATTTACTTAAGTACTGTACTCAAGTACAATTTTGAGGTATTTGCACTTGACTTGTATGTATTTCCAATTTCCAATATTTTTTACTTCTACTCCAGTACATCTCAGAGAGCAAATATTGTACTTTTACTCCACTACAATTATTTGAAAACTTTAGTTACTAGTTAGGTTTCAGATATAAATTATGATATCATGAAATTATGATATCATGAAACATACATTAATACTTTGGCCCTATTTTATACATAGGCTATTTGAAAATAGCTGATCTACAAGCTCACAACGCGTCGCATCGCGTTGTGTTTTCAAACATTTTAGTAATTTTACTTTTGGTACTTTAAGTACATTTTGATGCCAATACGTTTGTACTAAATTGACTCAAGTAAATTTAGAATTCTGGACTTTTACTTGTACCAGAGTATTTCTATATTGCAGTATTGGTACTTTTACTTAAGTAAAGAATTTGAGTACTTTTTTCCACCACTGGTGCGTGGCACACAGTTTGACAGTGAAATCCTGCCTGCTCTTTCCGTTGTAACAGTCAGTGGGTAAAGAATCTGAGCTAAATGTAAAATGTCACCGGTGTTTTTAGCAGCAGAACTGTCTCACAGTTCAGGAGTCCGGGGTTAAGCGTATTCTTCATTGAGGCCCTTGTTGCATCTTAATGAGGTTACAAAGTCACTTTACACTGTGATCTCACTAACAAGCTGCAAACTGACCAATTTTGCCCGAGCTGACACAGCAAAAACAACACAACGCTGCTAAGAGCCAGTCACACTTTAGCTTTCACCATGAAACTCATTGTTTTTTTCTTCACCCTGTTGTCTCAACTGTTGTGATATATTGGTATCAGAGAGCCTTTCTGAGGCTAGCTTTAATCCCTTAAGACCGGGAACGCATCTGTGTCATTTTAAGATTTCTTTGGCTATTTTTGAAACATCGTGAAAGTTTGTGCAACTCTTTGAATATATATATTATATGTTATATGTTTTAAAGCAAACATTTTTAACTCCGATCTGTGCTTCTGGGGGGTCCCTGGAACAACATATTTTGAGATGGGGGGGGGGGGGGTCCGCGGCCAAATACATATCATTTTGGGAGTTCCTTGACATGGAAAACTATAGCAACATACTGTTTAGGATTTAGAATTTCTGTATTTGGCCGGTGCGGACCCCCATCTCAAAATATGTTGTTCCAGGGACCCCCCCCAGAAGCAAAGATTTGAGTTACAGATGTTCGCTTTAAAGATATCTATATTCAATGATTTTGCACACATTTTCAAGTTTTTTTTCAAAAATAGCAGATCTACAAGCTCATTGCGCGGCACTCGGTGCCGCGCTATGAGCTTGTATATCTGCTATTTTTGAATAGCCAAAAGAAATCTTAAAAATGACACAGATGCGTTTCCCGGATTGAATGCGTTATTACAGTAGCTCTCTGGGTCTATGAAATGCCTGTCTCACAAAGAGGAACACACACATATAGGCTCGCAGGTCCCTTATATATATAGAGAGCACATTTTTCCTCCACACAGTGTGGGTGAGATAGAGGGTGCACAGCCTACACTGCTTGTACTGCCGTACAGGCCAAAGCACTCTACATGAATAATTCGCTGCTCCCATAGCTCCGGTGTTGGCCTCGCTCCTTCGCTCCCCACGCAACCGACGATATGCTGATTCAGGAACAATGGAGGAGAGGAGTTTGGCAGTAGCGGCAAAAACATGGCAGGAACAAAACTGAACTCAGTGAAACATAAAAGTGCTTATTAGTCTGTCTTTAGGAATTTCTTTTGATTGATTCACTTGTTCATTAATCATAACTATGGGTGCAGAAGATTGGGCCAAATAATTGATTCATTTCGTATAGATCTTCAAAGCACACTATACTGCAATAGCGATGTGGAACAAAAAAGTAATGGCAACGAAACAGTGGTGTAAAGTAACTAAGTACATGTACTTAAGTACTGTACTTAAGCACAATTTTGAGGTATTTTTACTTTAATGGAGTATTTCCAATTTTCAGTACTTATACTTCACTACATCTCAGAGGCAAATATTGTACTTTTACTCCACTACAATTATTTGAAAACTTCAGTTACTATAGTTACTTTGTAGATTTTGATTATTATTACAAAACCCTTTACACATACATTGCAGTATTGATACTTTTACTTAAGTAAAACATTTTAGTACTTTTTCCACCACTGATGGCAACAAAATAAAGAAGAGGTATTTCATTGGATGATTTATTGTCTGCCCTTGTGTGCAGAGTTTCAGACAGAGAGAAATTGGGAAAGGATACCAGATCACCTAAAAAGAGTAGGCTATAACTCCAATGTTGCCCTTGCAGAGAACTTTCCCCAAAGGTGAAAAATGTACAAGCGTAACATTGATTAATCCTATACATTAAGGTAGCGTAAGTGATCTTTGGTTAAAATAAGTGTTAAATAGCTCTATATTCTGATAGTAGTCATTGCTATAGAGTGTTTGTTCAGTAACAGGAGTCTCCATGTCTCGCCAGCTCTTTATTAAACAGAAAATGCATTTTCAGGTCAGGATACTGGTTTTATCCAATCAGACAGGATATAGATTAAAGAAGTGATATTGGAAGTGATGACACAAATAAATGAGCTGAACAAATTGGAACTGGATCATTATAAAAAATGAAGCTGGAAATGGGTACTCTCTCCTGATTGGCTGAAATGTTGTCACCTACCTGAAAATTTATTTTCTGTTTATTAAAGAGACGGGGAGACCCCTGTTACTGAATAAACACTCTATAGCAATGATTCCTATCAGAATATAGTGCTTTAACCTTTTAATACAAAACTCTTTAACCAAAACATATCACTTACCCTACCTTTAAAATTGGCTAACGAGAGGCCTGGCGGACCACATCATCATGCTCATGTCACTATGACTCAGACATAAGCATAAGGAGTTCCCAATGCAGCTACGCCCAAGTATGGAGTGTGTTGTCTAACCTCAATGTGTCGTCACGGCATCAGGCGCAAACAAATCACTCAGCTCCATATGGCGATCAAAAAGGGGGCTGACAGATTTGCCAACAGGCAATTGGGCATATCGGTTTTGCGGTTCTGCGGTTTTGCGGTTCTGCGGTGCAACATATGGTGTGCGGGCCGCATAGCGGTCCAAACCTCTAGTTGTTGATATTTGAGGTCCATGAAAAGTAGCTTCTTTGCAAGCGTATCGTTCAGAACACTTTTAAAATTTTATTGTGAATGTCACACAGGAAAATACATGGCTCTAAAGGGAGATTGCAGACATAAATGTTCTGCAGCTCACCTTTTAATATTGCCCAAAAAGCTAAAAATGACCTGAAAAGACCTCAATAATAACTGTGTGCCTCATTCTGTTTTACATTTATGGCCAGGGATAATTGTGTGGTAATTGTATTACTGCTGATACTGATGGTGCATGGTGCACACTAACATAGTTTTTATTGCATTTCTCCGGTCTTTCAAACATGGAAAAGTCCCCACAATGTCTTAGTCAAGCTACTGCGACATCTTTTTAACCACACGGTGTCCCTATTTTGGACACATTTTGTAAGATTTTAAAATATATAGGTGATCTACAAGCTCACAAAGCATTGTATCGCGAGTTGCGACACATTTGTAAGCTTGTAGATGGCTATTTTCGTTATCCGTTGTATGAAAAAGTGTATAGGGCTTAAGTTTGAAAGAAAAAATAATTTGCAGATGACAAAACCGTACTCATCGTACAAACAACAACACGTTCTACTGGATAGAGAAACAATGGGGAGTCATTATCCACTGAAAGAGAATGTTTTTCACAGGATGGGATATTTGTTTGTCATAATTACAGCATAGATTTCAGATACAATGTGCGCTGCTACAATTGTATTAGTATGAAAAGACCAAATACTCGACTGGTTGTTTAGACCTGACCCAAGACCAGCTGTGATGGTATCCAAGCAGCAATTAAATCGATATGCAGGGGTGGAAAAAGTACTCAAATGTTTTATTTAAGTAAAAGTATCAATACTGCAATGTAGTAGTACTCTGTTACAAGTAAAGGTCCGGAATTAAAAATGTACTTGAGCAAAAGTACAAAAGTATTGGTATCAAAATGTGCTTAAAGTACCAAAAGTAAAAGCACTAAAATGTTTGAAAATAGCAGATCTACAAGCTCACAACGATGCGACGCGTTGTGAGCTTGTAGATCGGCTTTCAAATAGCCTAGGTATAAAATATGGCTGAAGTGGTTAAGGTATTTTATATATAGGTTTTTTATAATGTAATGTATATATATCTGCAAAGTAACTCAAGTTTTCAAATAATTGTAGTGGAGTAAAAGTACAATATCTGCCTCTGAGATGTAGTGGAGTAGAAGTAGAAGTATTGACAATTGGAAATACTCCAGTAAGGTAAAAGTACCTCCAAATTGTACTTAAGTGCAGTACTTGAGTAAATGTACTTAGTTACTTTACACCACTGCCGATATGCCCCTTGGCAGTAGAGATAGAAGGAGAATCAGTGGGAACGAATATGTGGGACGTGATTATCTGGGTTCTAAGGCCATCTAGAGGTATAGTTGACGTCTCTGGGTATCGCCGATGGATCTGAACTAACCCGGAGACTCCTTTTCCTTTTTGTCGTTGGCTACGGTGCTGGTGTCATCACGGTGATGTCGCTGTGAGTCAGTCATATCCATGGAGCCCCGATGTCGGTCATGCCCAAAGATAGGGTCTATGATGTCAGGCTTGGATGTTTCGGTTAGCTCCATACAGTACATGGGCTCCAGGATGGGGTCTATGATGTCAGACCTGGGTATGTCAGTTATCTCCATATGGGTTTCCAGGCACACTGAACACAGTCTAAACCGCTGTGGTATATATCCATTCTAATGACTAATGCTGGCAAGTGTTCTCTGAAACGTTCTTTACAATTAGAGTACTGTTTTCATCACCCATTGTATTTTAATGTTATGTTTTATGCTACAGTATATTGATGAATTGAATAGGACCTCAATGGATACAAGTCCACTGGACTTTTTTGTGTGATCCTTTTAGACCAGGGGTCTTCAACCTTTTCAGGCCAAGGACCCCCTAGCCGAGAGAGAGATAAAGCAGGGACCCCCCTATATTGTATAAAAGTAAAAGTTTCAAATGAGATTTTTTTTCTTCTACTTAGTAAAAAAAAGTACTCTACACCTATAGCGTCTTTGCCAAAAATAGCAGGTCTACAAGGTCTCAACGCCTCGCGCTGCGAGGCGTTGAGACCTTGTAGATCTGCTATTTTTGGCTAAAGTTCTCCTCAGAAAAGGGGATGCTAGGGTTCAAGTGGTTAAGGTAAAAAAAAGAAATATCACACAAAGATTTGGCGGACCCCCTGTAGTAATTCTGAGGACCCCCTAGGGGACCCGGACCCCCTGTTGAAGACCCCTGTTTTAGACTAAGTGTATGACTGTACTCGTGCTGTTTGCATTTCTGTTTAATAAACATTCAATCAATCAAACCCTCACTGGTGCACCCACACAAATACACACATACTTCTCTATGACCATCTATCCATTTCTCCATCTTTAGTTTTTTTTTTTTTTTTTACGCGTAATAGAATCGGCACAGATGGTTAGTTCTGAGAGCACTGCACCTGTTTATATTTAGCTCCTCAGAAGAGCACTTGGGGGAGATGGAAACAAATGGAAAAGCAAATGTGTTTGTTTGGCATGCCAATGACGAGCGCCACACTTCATGGTCTCGCATGAACAGCCAAACGGAGCTACAGTATATGCGGGATTTAGAGACTTGAACTTGCCTGGAAGAATATAGCAGTATACTGTGTATTTGGCTGCATTTCAGGCAGGGATTTGAATGGTAATCTCCTTTTCAATCACGCTACATAGCAGTTGATTTTGGTGCTTTGTGGTGTTCGGAAAAGGTCACTTTTGCGACACAATTGCGAGCTGAAAGTATCATTATCACACAGCAAGCGTGGTGGTGTGTATAAATAGTATATGCATTGTCCTCAAAGGTACAGTCACTGGTTATTATCTCCTTCTTCCACGATTTGAGACAATTAGACTCGCTCACTTAGATGAAATGGAGGAGCCTTTTCGACAGTACTTTAACGGCAATCCAGAGCTGTGAAGTTCCCTCCATCACCTGCCCATTCCTTTTTTATTTGTGTCTGTTTACTGTGAAAATCCCTGATGGCGATATAAATGTCATCATTTTGTAATCATTCTATTTGTTAGTCAAGCTTATGACCCAGAAATTGTCTGTAGATATTCTTGTGTGTGTGTGTGTGTGTGTGTGTGTGTGTGTGTGTGTGTGTGTGTGTCTGTCTGTCTGTCTGTCTGTCTGTCTGTCTGTCTGTCTGTCTGTCTGTCTGTCTGTCTGTCTGTCTGTCTGTCTGTAATGTGGGCATTATTATGTCACACGCCGGAAATAGCCGATCTACAAGCTCGAGGATCGGCTTTACTTTCAGCATGTGACACTGGCGTGCTATGCAAAGTATAACAGGGGCTTTTAGTCTTTTGAACACCTGCCAGATGTGTTGATGAGGTGTGCAGCAGCGTGCTGCTGTGCTCAGATATACTCCTGAATATTTTGCCACCTGATGGCACGCAATTAGAGCAGCACCCCCGAGGACACAGGCTATAATGAGCCCTGACTGACTGGAGGAACACAAATAATGAAATCAAACTATCTGTTTCAGAGACCACACACAAATGGTGATTCAAACCAGAGGTCGTACGTTCTTAAGTAAAAAAAAAAATACAGCACTCTCTTTGCTTAAGTACTTTTTCTGAGGAACTGTGCTTACGCTTGAGTCTATTCATTTGTGTCTATATAAGTGCTTACATTTTTTACTGCACTACAATTTTACTTCCTCCAATATATTTCCCCATGCCTCATACAAACTACAGTACGTGGCATTCTAAGCCACGTGGAAGTTATTAATGCTGTCAGCGTGTTCAGTCTGGTCAGGATATTATTGCTACCGAGGAAGATGGCAGTACGAGATGCAACAATCATCACCCATGGCCATAAATATAAATAGGAATAAGGAGGAATTATTATGGGCGGAAATGTTGTCTTTTGTCTACGATTTCAGCATTCTCAAATTTGCACTCAAATTTGAGGCAAATGATCGTCAAACTCAAACTGCATTTCTGTTCATTTGAACAGTTTCATCTGTAAGATGGCAGCAGACAGAATAAACCTCATAACGGTCAGAGAAATAGAGAAAAGTTTGGCTGATTTACTCATACCGGTACATGGTGCATTTACTGTTTATCTCACCTTTATCCAAATCGCTTTACATTAACCCATTCACACAAACCGATGGCGCAGGAAACCATGCAAGGCACCGACCTGCTCACCGGGAACAGTTCGGAGTTCAGTGCCTTGCTCAAGGACACTTCGACACCAGGGATCGAACCGGGAACTTCACAAATACACAATTGTGAAACATTAAATCACAATCTTTGATTACATTCAATTCATTGAGCAGATCTAGTTCAAACATGTACTGTACATTTATATGTACAGGATGTACAAGGAGCTCAAACAGCTTCCATATTATGCAGGGTTAGTGTGAAGACAGACAGATGGGAACAGAGAGATGAGTGGCATTTCACACTGTCTGACAGACACTGGTGTCTGGATCAGCAGGATCTCTCTCTCTCTCACACTCTCTCTCTCTCTCTCTCTCTCTCTCTCTCTCTCTCTCTCTCTCTCTCTCTCTCTCTCTCTCTCTCTCTCTCTCTAGATATACACATACAGTATCAGAATAATAATACAAAACTGACCCACATTATACTTAATGCTCTAGTGTAGCGGTTAGATCAGTGGTTCTCAAACTTTTTCATGCCAAGGACCCCTAAATTGATATACATTTGGCCGCGGACCCCCATCGGAAAATGTCGTGCCAGGGACCCCCAGAAGCAAAGATTTGAGTTAAAAATGTTCGCTTTAAAAAATATATATGTTCAAAGATTTGCACACATTTTCAAGATTTTTCAAAAATAGCAGATCTACAAGCTCATAGCGTGGCACTCGGTGCCGCGCTATGAGCTTGTATATCTGCTATTTTTGAATAGCCAAAGTATAAAAGGTCATAATTATTCTGATGCTATATTTACACATTTTGCTGGGTACCCCCTGGAACCCCCTCAAGTACCCCTGGGGGTCCCCGGACCCCACTTTGAGAACCAATGGGTTAGAGCATACGCCTTTTATGCGGAAGGTTGTGGGTCCGAAGCCTGCCTGGGTTCAGATCTGAGCAGGAGTTTCCTGCAGGAGGGGCTGTGCTGGACAGGAGTCTCCGGACGTAAAAACAGATGATGATGACCAACATTATACTTCGTTGTTGGAATAAAAAGCAAAATTGTGTGCGTGTGTGTGTGTTTGTTTTTGTGTGTGAGCAGGCTGACACAGAATTTCCCCCATGGGATTAATGAGGTCTACCAAATATACTTTTGAAGTGTCACATCATTACGGTAATACATATTGGATGGATGATAACTATTTCTGTTGTTGCGTGAGGCTGTTACACAGCATTAGGTATTTCTCCAGGCCCGAGGCACACGTGATTATCATATGAAACCCAGTTGCTCTGCGTTAGAAAACATGGTGCCATCGTCTCCTTTTTCAGCTTTCATAACCAGTAATAGAAGCATTTTCTTTCCCATCGATCTGCCGCATTGACCACAGAATGGAATCTGTTTCAGATGATAATATCCTGACTGTATTTGATGGGTTTCTGCTCCACATTCTTAAATGGAGAGTGGTGTCATAATCCATAAGGAACTCCAGGGACTGGGCGGTGTTGGTGGGGACTGGGGAGTGTGTGGTGTAAAGTAACTACAGTACATTTACTCAAGTACAGTACTTAAGTACAATTTTGAGGTATTTTTTTTACTTTAGAATATTTTCAAATATAGTACTTTTACTCCACTACAATTATTTGAAAACTTAAGTTACTAGTTACTTTGCAGACATACATTATTACAGGATAAAACATACATAAACCACTTTAGCCCTATTTTATACCTAGGCTATTTGAAAATAGCAGATCTACAAGCTCACAACGTGTCGCATCGCGACGCGTTGTGAGCTTGTAGATCGGCTATTTTCAAACATTTTAGTACTTTTATTTTGGTACTTTAAGGACATTTTGATACCAATACTTTTGTACTTTTACTCAAGTGAATTTTGAATTCCGAACTTTTACTTGTAACAGAGTACTTCAACATTGCCGTATTGATACTTTTACTTACAGTAAGTAAAATATTGGAGTACTTTTCCCACCACTGCTGGAGAGTGGTGTCATAATCCATAAGGAACTCCAGCAGGGACAGGGCGTGGCGGGGACTGGGGAGTGTGTGTGTGTGTGTGTGTGTGTGTGTGTGTGTGTGTGTGTGTGTGTGTGTGTGTGTGTGTGTGTGTGTGTGTGTGTGTGTGTGTGTGTGTGTGTGTGTGTGTGTGTGTGTGTGTGTGTGTGTGTGTGTGTGTGTGTGTGTGTGTGTGTGTGCCTCTCCTGTTGGGAGAGAGGTGCGGCGTGGGGCTCCACAGTGGTCTGATTGCTGCTGGGTCTCTTCATCTCCAGTCTAATAACAGATGTGTTAATTTGTATTCATGGAGCACTATTCCTCTGTGTGCTCTGTTTCAAAGTGCTTAAATCTGTCAGACTATTAAGTCTCCTCTTAGAGATGAAAGGCCTTGTTTGGACAGGCTTTATATTCAGTTGTTCAGACGAGTGACATTGACATGTACTTACGAAGCAACTTTATAAGTTAATTCAATAACAAGGCATACTTTATATACATACACAGCTCTGTATACCCATCAATCATCATCTGGCTGACATAGAACTGTGAATAATAACGGCAGTGGTGGAAAAAAGTATTCACATTTTTTACTTAAGTAAAAGTATCAATACTGCAATGTATAAATACTCTGTTACAAGCAAAAGTCCGGAATTAAAAATGGACTTGAGTAAAAGTATTGGTATCAAAATGTACTTAAAGTACCAACAGTAGAAAGTACTCATTGTGCAGAATGTCCCCTTTCACAAGTTTTCAAATCTTTAGAAAATAGTAGATCTACAAGCTCTCAATTTGTCGCATCGCGACACATTGTGAGCTTGTAGATGGGCTATTTTCAAATGGCTGAATTGTGTATGGTTAATGTATGTTTTGTAATAATAGCAAGTGCAATATTTTGATCTGAGATGTAGTGGAGTAGAAGTAAAAGTATTGGAAATTGGAAATACTCAAGCAAAGTACAAATATCTCAAAATTGTACTTAAGTGCAGCATTTAAGTAAATGTACTAAGTTACTTTCCACCACTGAATAACGGTAGAGGACAGTGCTGTGGGTATTTAGATTGAGAAGGTCAATTCAAAACCCCCTTTCTTTTGGATTGCTGTTAAGCTGGTGCACTTTATAGCCTATACTTTGATCAAAATAAATCTGTGAAATAGCAGTAATACTGAAAAACTTTTCTTAATAGAACCCTAAGAACCCGAAAACTTTAATTCTGACATATCATTGCTTGAATAGCTTCCACTGTAGTTATTATTATGAAGATCCATGTTCCTGACTATTTGTTGTTGTTCGCTGTTTGTTTTTCAGAAGAAAGAATGGCTTTGCTTGAACTGCCAGACCCAGAGGGCTCTTTCCGGTAGCTTGGGAGATGCTCCCACTCCTGTCCCACAGCCAATGGGATCCCCGCGGGCGCCAGCTCCAGCCAATCAACAGCCGCCTCAGCAGAAAGGGCCCAATCAGCTTCCGGGGCAAAGGCCCACAGGTCCTCAACCGCAACAACAGAAACCACCGGGTGCCCAAGTAAGTGTCAAACAGGCCCAAACCAAGGGCCCTGTCCAACCCACCCCTCAAACAAAAGCCCCCAGTCAACCTCACCCTCTAACCAAGGGTCCTGCCCAACCCTCCTCGCAAAACAAGGGGCCTACCCACCCCTCGTCTCAGAGTAAGGGGCCCACTCCTCAAACCAAAGGCCCCAACCAATCTAATGCTCAAAGCAAGGGCCCTGCTCAGTCCGTTACTCAAACGAAGGGCCCTAGCCAGGTCAAAGGGCCTAATCAGACCAAGGGATCTGCCCAGATGTCCGCTCATAACAAAGGGGCGCCTCATCCGTCTGCCACAAAGACTCCAGCCGCCCCTGGTAAGACACCCTCCGGTACCAAGGCCTCCCCCACCCCTGCGAAAGCAGGGTCCACCCAACCCAAGCCCGCGGGTAACAACCAGGTCCGCAAACAACAGCAGCAGGGCCAGGAGAAGACTAAAGCCACGACTAAACCTGCGAAGGAAGACGTGAAGGCCTCGCCAAAGAAGCCAGCGTCAGAGGCTTTCACCTCATCAAAGGACGTGAAGA
The DNA here is from genome assembly GCF_963454915.1 of Gymnoscopelus microlampas. Taxonomy (NCBI): domain Eukaryota; kingdom Metazoa; phylum Chordata; class Actinopteri; order Myctophiformes; family Myctophidae; genus Gymnoscopelus; species Gymnoscopelus microlampas. Next base: position 45,693,828 of record NC_139944.1, read on the forward strand.
TAACTGAAGAACAGAAGTCAACGCACCATGAAGTGAGCTACCTGCAACTTCTTCGTCCTCACCTGTTACTCTTGATTTACCACAATTTTACAGCTTTTATTTGTCATTATGATGTACAATCGCCCTCATACCCTAACCATCATCATTGTCGTCATCGTCATCATCATCATCATCATCATCATCATCATCATTGTCAATGTCATCATCATCGTCTTTGTCTTGAACGCAGCCATCATCATCAGCAGCAGCGCTGTCACCTCCACTATCCATTATCAATTATAATCAATTTATCAATTTATCAACTCCCTATCATACATTATATTGACATTGTCAATCATCTATTAACTTAACCTCTCAGTTGTAATAAATATATCACAAAACATACTTATCAGATCACCATCGTCTCCATAATCTTCCTCATCACTGCCACCATGGGTCTATCTTCTTCCGTGTTTATCATATGGCTGATTTAATTTTCTTAGCGATTATTCTTTTGATTTCCACATTTATTATTTTTTTATATATCAACGAATCAATGCAAGAAAAAATCAAATTGATAGCCGATCAACAAGCTCACATTGTGTGAACTTGTTGATTGGTTATTTTATCTATTTTTGAAACCTATAATGATGTGCCCAAAATATGGATGAAAATCTTCACCTATAATGATATGCCCAAAATATGGATGAGTGGTTAATTGTTCCACTTCACGGGCCATTTAGGCTAAATAAAGAAAACGATTATTTTTATTAAAATTGCTTATTGCTTATAATTAATTAAATTGATTACCGGTAGTTAAATTAAAGGGAAACTATGTAAGACTGGTTTGTGTGTGTACAACCCCCCCCCCCCCCTCCCTTCTCTGACAGACTTCAAAGTGATGTCTGTCCTTGATGCATTGATTGGTTAGAGAGAGCACTAATGAGCACAGAGCAAGTTTGACACTACCCCTTAGAAGTTCAACGGGATCAATTAAGACCCCCCACCCCCAAGAGACAGAGACGTCCCTGCAAAGGGATGAATCTCAACATAAACAGTGTAACAAAACCAAAATACAGCCAGAGGGATGTGCCTTCCTGCATGGAAACACACCAGCACAATAGTATAGTGGCTGATAGAGAGAAATTATGGCTAAAATAGTTTTATATATCTATAAATAAAATAGGCTAAAAGTTACTCAGTTTACCTTCAACTGTTTCACCCCCCCTACATCATACCCATCACAGTGGTCACCTCTCATCCTCAGCCTTCATTTCTCCGTTCCTCCATTTTTCCTTTCTATCCATTTGTTTTTATCTGTGTCATAAAGAACCTTTGGTGGATATCTGTGATAAGGTCATTTTATTTGAGCATGTCCATGAATTCTCATTATTCTTCGGGGGTTCGAAGAATGCAATGGAGAATGCATCAAAGATGATAACAAAGCATGTAACCAAGTGACATTTGTCTGTAGATGTTCCTGTGTTCAGCCAGTGGTGGAAAAAGTACCAAAAAAAAACTTAAGTAAAAGCATCAATACCACAATCCAGAAATACTCAGTTACAAGTAAAAGTCTGGTATTTAGAGAAAACTATAGTTCCTGAGTGTCTGCACATGTTAATAATTATTGCCCGCCCCGTGTGCAAGTTCAGATCAATTGCTGAACCCACTGAGGAGAAAAACATGTTCAGACAGACAGACTGAAGTTATAGGACGATAATCAAAATCTGCAAAGTAACTAAAGTTCTCAAATACGTTTTGTGGAGTAAAAGTACAATATTTGCTTCTGAGATGTAGTGGAGTAGAAGTAAAAGTATTACTTTCCACCACTGTGTTCAGCTGTCTATTTCACTTTGTGTGTCAGTTTATTCAGCCATCTACTGTATGTGTGCATTACATGACAGGCAAATTCAACCCAAATAGTAAAAGATGGCAAAGATTTTGTCAATTGGTTAAATAAATGAAATTCCACTGCAAAAAAAAACCCCGGCTTCTGCTATACCGCTATACTGCTGTGTTTATGATATTATTCAGAAACACATTTTTGATACTCATTTCAGATATTATGTAGAGTTGGGATGTTCTCTAGCATGTTTGTGCAAAACTCCTTTAGGGCACGGCCCCACCGCACTTTTATTTTACCTCTGGGGCGGAATCTGCCAATGCTTTGTCAATGCAAATGCGTGGATTCATGGTCATTTTTTCCAAGAATCCACGCATTTGCATTGACAAAGCATTGGCAGATTCCGCCCCATAGGTAAAATAAAAGTGTGGTGTGACCGTGCCCTTAGGGTGCAGTCACATCAAACTTTAATTCTGCCTATGCTTTTAAATGGGAACAGGGCGTTTTTCTTTTTTGAGGAAATCCTCGAATGGCAACAAACCGCTCCGCTCCCATTGAAAAGCATTGGCAGAATCAAAGTTTGGCGTGACTGCACCCTTACAACTAATAGCCAACTAAAACCCAACCTCAGTGGAATATACTGCAACAGAGAAAATGTCTTACCATGTCACAATTTAATTTGGGTTGATTTTACCTTTAAGTGTTACTGTTCTGATGTTTCAGTAAAGAGTCAGATCATGTTTGCAATGCAATTCTTTTCTCTAATGTCTTGTTAGAATTGTATTAACGACTGTATGTCTTTTGCATAAGCTCCAGTGCTTTTATTCCCCAACCCATAATAATCTTTGAAACAAATGCTCATAAAAGTGTCACTGCTGATGAGTATGGAGAAATAGTGGGCTACAAAGTGTTCGCTCAGGCTCGTAATAGATTTTGCCATTAATGAATCCGGTGGATAAATGATGTCTGACATCTGACCCCTTTTCTTTCTGTCTTTCCCCTCTCTCTTTCGACAGGATTCCAACAAATCGAGTACGCAGAGCTTAAGTGACACCGGCTACTCCTCCGATGGGATCTCCAGCTCCCAGGGGGAGATCACGGGCCAGATCAGGGAGGAGGGAATCAAGCTCAGCGAAAGAGGCGCCTCCAGCCCGTCGGAGATCAACAAACTAGAAAGCTCCATGAGGCCCCTGCTGGAGTCAAAGACGGCGTCAGAGCAGAATCAACGGCCACACTCGCTGTCTGTCGGACAGGACCGGGGCGGGGCCTACTCTGACGAGGAGGCGGCGATATCAGAGGACGAACTCAGCTGTAAGCTGCGTCACGACTATGTGGAAGACAGCAGCGAGAGTGGTCTGTCGCCGTTGCCAGTTAGGCAGAAGAAGACGCATAGTAAAGACGTGACAGATGAGGAGTTCATGAGGCGGCAAATCATGGAGATCAGCGCCGACGAAGAGGAGCAGGAGGAATATGGAACTCAGAAAGTTAAAAAGGTACATAAAACCAGCGGGGATCAGGGGAAGGAGAGACGTCGGCTCACCCATCATTCCAGCAGCTTTGAGGAGGACACCAAAGGAGCGGACGGTGAAGGTGACGAAGGCATGTTGGCCTCTCAAGGAGGCCTCCGGCGGTTCAAGACGATCGAGCTGAACAACACCAACAGCTTCAACCGAGACATGGAGCTCAGCGGCGACCATGACCTGCGAGAGCCCGAACTGGAGATGGAGAGCCTGACCGGTTCTCCAGAGGAGCGGTCCAGGGGGGAGTATTCTTCCACCCTCCCCGCCACCACCCCCAGCTATACCTCCGGAACGTCACCGACATCCGTGTCGTCCATGGAGGACGACAGCGACAGCAGCCCCAGCCGCAGGGCGCGACTGGAGGAGGCCAAACAGCAGAGGAAGGCTCGGCACCGCTCCCACGGTCCTCTCCTGCCCACCATCGAGGATTCCTCCGAGGAGGACGAGCTGAGGGAGGAGGAGGAGCTGCTCAGGGAGCAAGAGCAGATGAGAGATCACGAGGAAATGCAGAGGATCCGCAGCACGGCCAGGAAGACGAAGCGGGACAAAGAGGAGCTGCGGGCGCAGAGACGCAGGGAACGATCCAAGACCCCACCCAGCAACCTCTCTCCAATCGAGGATGCCTCGCCCACAGAGGAGCTACGACAGGCGGCAGAGATGGAGGAGCTCCACAGATCCTCCTGCTCCGAGTACTCTCCCTCAATGGACTCGGAGGCAGAGGGCTTCGAGATGATCGGTGGCAAGCTTTACAAATCAGGGAGTGAATACCTCCCGACCTTCACGTCTCTCTACTCTCCTAGCGACCAGACCATGGCAACCTCGCCCTCAGACAAAACGTTAAAAAGCGCAGAAGAGGTCTATGAGGATATGATGAGGAAGGCGGAGCTACTGCAGACTCAAGGCCAACCAGCAGCCAATCAGCAGAGAGGAGGCCCTCAGTCGGTGAGTAAACAGCACCTAGAAAGTGGAGCCGCTTTAACCCCTGGCTCCAGCCCCACCCAGATGCACGCACCCGTGTCCTTCTCACCTGGGAGTGACCCAAGAGCACCAGGGATGCATGCGGCGCAGCATTTGTCTCAGGAGACCCAAAACAGGATGATGTCACAGACTGCCAAAATCGGAGCCGTTGCCGCGCTGTCGGGCACCCCGACCAAAGCCCATGGTAACCAAACTGCCACAGCTCCTCGCCAGGCAGGAGGTACAGCAGCTCCCGGCAGCAGGACGAGTCCTCAGGGACAAGCGCCGGCCGCCGGAGCGTCCTCCCTCACCTCCAAAGTCTTCTCCTATTTCGGGAGTCCTAGCCCACCGGTGTCCCCTGTCCCATCTCCCAAACACAGCCCCACTCATTCGCCAACGCCGCCGCGTCCCACAGGCAGGCAACTGCCTCCTTCACCCGGTGGCCAACCTCCTGCAGCACCTCACGGAGCCGCCCAGGCACCTCAAAGAGCAATGTCCCCTCGCCTCGCGCGGCAACAGTCCTCTCAAGATTCGCCAGTGATGGTGATAACCCTGGGCTCTGAAACAACCAGTCCTGCCAAACCCCTCACAGTGAACTCATCCACTTCCCCTTTGTCGTCACCAACACAGGCCAGCGGTAGGCCCTTGTATCACTCCCAGCCCCCATCGATGGGCTCCCCCACCTCGCCGCAAATGCACCCATCGCAGCAATCCCCTAGGCATTCCTCCCAGATGTCACAACATGTTGAAAAGGTGAACGTCGGCATGAGCACAATGACCACTACAACCACCTACAGCCGTGGATCTATGTCTACGGAAAGTATCTCTCTATGTAAAATATCAAATATTCCAGGCACCTCTAATGTTGTAGGGCAGAGCCAAATGCAACCAAGTGGTAATGTGATCATGGATCTGAGAGCCCCAATAATGAGGTCTACCCCAATTATAATGACGGACCAGGGGATGGACTTAACATCACTGGCCACTGACACAAGGAGATACTCTCTAGGATCAGAGCAGCCGTCTTCTCGACACACAGCAGTACAGTCACAAATAATGAACCTCAATTCACAAGAGCAACCACATGCCGCTGTGTCAACCCCGACGACAGTAAGTGTCACGGTTGCATCGTCTATGTTTATGTCCCACTCCCAACCCAAGCAGCCGATGGTGTATGGTGATCCACTCGGCCCACAGAACCGTGTGGATCTGGGGCAAGGCATGAATTCAGTAATGTGTCTAACTCAAGTTAAACCACCAATCACAGACCCGTCTATCCCCAAGATCGACGCTTGCCTGGAGGACCTGGGCATCCAGCAGCAGCAGCTACAGCTACAGCAGCAGAAGCTCTTGCAGCAACAGCAGCTACTTGAACAGCAGCTCCAGCAGCACCAACAGCAGTCCTCGTTCGCGCGATACAACTTAGCCAATCAGGTCCAGCCACTGCTGTTGAAAAAAGACCTTGTAGTAAGCCAGACAAGTAGCACTCAGCCTGTAGTAATTGTTAGTGCCATCCCTAGAGTGTCTCCCCTACAAACACAACCAGCATCTGGGACTACTGGTTCTAATTCTCCGCACGAGATCTACGGAGGAGGGGCCGCCTTAGACTTGAAAAACAAACCCGCGGTAATGAACTTGTCCACAGGAAAGCCTCACGTCATGATGGTGCAACTGAATGACACTAAAGCGTCCGAGGGCGCCACGGTGACACAGCTGGTGAAGCGAGAGGAGCCCCCTCCCCCTCCTCAGGTACTGGATCTTAGGGGGCAGATTAAGCCAGAAAACCAAGTTGCTTGTTGTGATGTTGTTTACCAATTGCCCTTTGCTGGCAGCTGTTCAGGGTCCATCTCTCAGAAGACTCCAATGGCAGCACTGGAAAATACCCCCACCGCTGAACCATCTCAAGGTGCCCGTCCTCCGCCTGCACCGCACTACAACGCTGGCCAGCAGCACCAACAAACAGCACCACCAGCCACACAGGGAGTAACAGAGGAATGTAGGCCATTTCAGGTAGCCATTCTACCATCAGGAAGAATGCAGCCCTCCATGTCTGACACAAACCTGCCCTCCATGACTGATGCTGGCCTTCAGCACCATCAGCGGAACGATCCGGCAGGGGTCGCAGTGGATCTGAGCAACATGACTCAGGCTTATGAGGGTGGATACCTGGGGATAGGCGCACAATATGGATCATACACAGACTTGCGTCACCAAGGAGACGTTGCAGCACCTGCATTACCCTTGCGGCGCTACGGCTCAATGTCAAATATAAATTCAGATTACAGCTATGGCCCACGTAATGTGATCGGAGCACCAGACGCCAACCTGGCACAGTACAGTGCGACTACTGCCAGGGAGATCAGTCGGATGTGTGCAGCCCTTAACTCAATGGACCAGTATGGGAGCCGCTATAGCAATAACCCTGAATTGATGCAGTATGGAGCCCGAGGGAGCCCTATGGAGAGGCTTAATTTAATCAGAGCCAACCTACTTTATGGTCCTGATGGCCGTCCCTCTCTGCAGGGCCAAACCCTTACAAACCTAATAAACGCTAGACAGGCAAGCATACGAGGCTTGTATCCTGCTGCTATGAGAGGGGCCGATGGCATGATGTACTCCACCATTAACACTCCTATAGCCTCCACCTTGCCAATTACCACCCAGCCTTCCTCTGTCCTGCGTCCCATGCCAAGAGGCATCTACAGACAGTATCCCACAGGGGTAACCGCTGTACCACTGGCTAGCCTCACCAGATTGCCTCAAGTGACTCCAAGGATGCCTCTATCCACACAGGGACCATACGCTTACCCTCCTTCAAACCAGTATCCTACTTCTGCCCCTGCCCCAGGAAGTGTGTCTGCTATGAGCACTAGTGAGCAGGAGACTGCGGTCTACCTTGGGAGGCCTGTTGCAACATTACCACCTAGCCAACCCACTTCTAACTTGGCTGCACAGAACGTACCAGCAGCTGCTGTACAAATAGCACATCAGCCTGCAGATCCACAAATGTCCCAGTCTCTGGGAATACATCATGTAACATCACTCCCTCACGCTCAAGTTCAACCACAACTTTCGCAGCAGCTACAGGGCCAGATGCAATTACAACAATTAGAATTACCCACTCAAACTGAAGCTCTATCTTTGACTCAGTCCCAATTGCAAGTTAAACCGCTTACTCAATCTCAACCTCAGACATTAACGCAGCCACAGGTCCAGCCGCAGTCCACAGGCCAAGTCGCTACTATAGCAACTGCTGGCGCCACACCCCTCAGTGCAGAGAAAGAAAAAGAAGAGGAGCGACTGAGTCAGCAACAAGAACATATGCTGCAACTTGAGCGAGAGCGGGTGGAACTGGAGAAGTTGCGTCAGCTTCGTCTACAGGATGAACTTGACAGAGACCGCGTGGAGCTCGCGCGTCACAGAGAGAAAGAACAACTGCTGGTGCAGCGTGAGATCCATGAGCTGCAGTCCATCAAGCAGCAAGTCTTGCATCAGCAGCAGGCAGAGCGGGAGACCCAGCTCATTATGCAAAGGGAGCAGCTGGCCCAGCAGAGGATGCAGCTGGACCAGATTCAGTGTCTGCAGCAGCAGCTGCAGCAGCAGCTGGAGGAGCAGAAAAGGCAGAAGACAGCAGCGGTGGAAGTAGCGGCCGCTGCCGCGGCGGCAGAGGCGGCCGCTGCATCGGCGGCGGCAGCTGCTGCGGCAACATCAGCACAGAGTGCCATGCAAGGGGTGGTCGTTGGAGGAGGGCCTCAGCAAGGTTTCATCATCTGTGACCAGAGCGGTCGTGTCATTCAGCAAGATGGACAAAGCGTCCAGTTCTGGCAGGACGGACAGGTCGTGCAAGCAGTGATGGCTTCCAGGCCCATTCATAGCTCTGCCTCAGAAATGTCTTTGAGGCACAGCGATGATCAGGCAGAGCCCAGGCTCATGAAGAAACAGAATTCCATGCCTCGACTGAGGGATGGCGAAGAGGACGACTCTGGGAGGAGGATTGCTGACAGCTATGTGCAAACCGATGAGGAAGACGGAGAAGACAGGTATATCAGCAGGCGCAGGAGAACCAGGCGGATCGCAGACTGCAGTGTGCAGACCGACGAAGAGGACCAGGGAGAATGGGACCAGCAGCCAGTGAGGCGCAGGCGGTCACGCGTAACCAAACACTCCGACGCCGGCGCTGACAATAAATCAGATGGCTCCCCCAAAGTTGCATCCTCAAGTATTGCTATTCAGACCACGAATGACTCCTCATGCCAGACAGAACCAGATCAGCTAGGTAGGGTCTCACCTGCGATCCACATAACAATGGCAGAGACTTCAAAGGTCGACCTCTTACATTACATAGCTGCCCCTGAGCGAACCCAAAAAGGAGAGAGCCTTGCCTGCCAGACGGAACCCGAGGCCCAGTCCCAGGGCGTGGTTGCTCCTCAGCTTAGTGTGCCTACAACGATTAGTCCATACTCCACTAGTCTGCATATGGTGGGTTCTAGCCCAACTGATCCGGTTTCCCCGCGACTCCAGGGAGTGGCTAAGTTCGAGAGAAGGAAACCAGACCCCCTGGAAATCGGCTATCAGCAACAGAATGAATCTCCGTCTCGCCACCCCCCCAAATCCCCCCAAGTGCTGTACTCCCCTGTTTCTCCGCTGTCTCCTCATCGCATGCTGGAGACGACGTTTTCCTCCCAGGAGAAGCTCAACAAGGCACACGTCACGCCCCAGCAGAAGGCTTACACTGCTGATTCCCCCCAGCGCCACCAGACTCTCCCGAGGCCCATAAAGAGTGTGCAGCGCTCCATGTCGGATCCCAAGCCTCTCAGCCCCACGTCGGAAGACCCGGCCAAGAACAGGTTCTCCCCTTACCATCAGCAGGTTCTCTCCAACAGTCAGGTATGAAATCACCAATCACTCTTTCCTTTAACCCATTCAAACCGGGTAACCACTTAAACCATTATTTTATGCTTTGGCTAGATTTATACTGCGCTATGAGCTTGTAGATCTTCTATTTTTGAAAATGTGTGCAAATCTTTGCATACATATTTTTTTAATGCAGTTTTAAACATTTCTAACTCAAATCTTTGCTTCTGGGGAGGTCCCTGGAACAAATATTTTGAGATGAGGTCGGTGGCCAAATACATGATAATATAAATAATAATTTTGGGTGACCCTTGACATGAAAAAGATTGTGAACCACTGATATAGTAACATAAGTTTTTCAGAAAACTCTTAGGATTTAGAAGACATTTTGTAGAATCGGAACCTCAGGCTAAAGGACATTTTTACATTGCATATCTATGAATATGCAAATTGTTAATGTTAACAATGTGTTCTAAGGATTGTGATCACCATATATCAATTGCAAATGTAATCATATTCAGAGGAAAATGTATAACTACAGCATTTCCTCCAAGTAGTTCTACAGTGATGAAAGCTAAAGATATATTACAGTTTCACGTGCAGGTCAACATTATTTCCCATTTTTGTAGAATGTTAGATAAATTTGGTAATTTGTCTGAAAACTCACCTTTAGGTCAGGTCAGATGATCCTACTGCTACAGTATTTAAGCAATACAATACTTGAAGCACTGGTGTGTTGCGATTGTAAGCATGAGGCCAGATGGCAGAGTGCCATAGTTCAGCACACCAGCCCCAATATCTCATAGAATAGCATGACCTTGAGTGTATTACTCCTTATATTATACCACAGTTTCCTTGTTAACAATTTATGATTCAAAAGTGAAGGAAACTAAAACTACTTTGATACTATAGCAGCTGGCGGTGATAGTTCCGAGCTTATTGGTATAATGTTGTCTTCAGAGTGCTATATTATGAGATAATGGAATCATTAGAATGCCACTCTGCTAATGGCATCGCAAGGTTGTAACAAATGGTGGCGTAATTACAATTTAAGACTCACTTGGTGAGGTTTGACTGTATTTAATTGCTAGTAGTACTAACAGTGCCAAACCCACAAAGAACAGAGTAGATGCCCACCACCGCGGAGTCTGGCCCGTGTTCAGGGGAGGTTAGCCGGGCGGGGGGGGGGGGGGGGGGGGTAGATATTTGTCACTACACGCACTCCTATTGGCTGGGAGTCGGCGTGGAGTGTTGGGGGGGGGAGTAGGACGAAGGTTCTACTACGTCCTCCCGGTGGGGGCTCCTCACTGGCAGGTGGGATACAGGATACAGTGACAACACAGAAATATGTGTGGGAACTGGGAAGGATTCAATTGGCACAATGACTAAATTGGAGGGAGAAAAGTGGGTAAAAATGAAAATAAAATGTGAGAATGTTCAAATAAATCATTCTTGAATTTTTTTTAGATAACTAATTTAAGTAATGAAGTAAAGTTTTTGCCATTCATATCTCACATACAAAAATCTGTTGTTCTCTAAGTACTACTACCTCATTGTGATACATCATTACATAAAGATACAGATTAATTTCACAGACATTTCAATTATTTGACATGTATAATGTCACAAATGTGGAATTAATTTAGATTTAGAGTTAATAATGAGACGATGATGATTGATTGGTGTCAAAATATGCACTTACCCCCCGCACATTGTATGTGAGTGGGAAGAAATGGAGCATTATAAATGCAGAGTGGCTGATAGCTAGGTCACAGTGGATGAATCACAGTGTTTGGCATCAGAAGAAATGACAGAATGTTCTCAGGAGAGCAGCTGGTCATACCAGCAATATGTTATATATCGATGCTGACTGGCACAAACCTTGTATGTCCATATTTCATCTTTTTTTGTTTTTTCATAAATTTATGTAATATAATAATTATTTATTTTATACTTATTTCTTTTATTTTATAAGATATTTTGGGGCTTTTTTGCCTTTAATTTGATAGTATTGTAGAGAGAGACAGGAAACAGGAAGAGAGAGACAGGGAGTGACACTCAGTAAAGGTTGAAATAGGCATTAGAGCCTATTATGTGGTTTACGCAACTCGATAGCTTGTTTTTGTAGATTGAAATATTTCAACATTACGTTATGTCTGTCTGTGATTTGTACAATATTTAACCAATGAAAAGCATTAACAATTTTGTTAGAAAATAATTACTACATTGGATAACACAGGTTCTTTTTTCCATTTCCTGAAAAGTGAGTGTTTTTTGGACATGGAGTACAAGGTTTCTGCTCGACAGCGACGATATTGTCTCATCACTTCCTCTTTCTTCACTCTCTATCATCACCTCTTTGTTTGTCTACTCTGTCCATCTCTCTCTCCCTCTGCCCTTCTCTCCATCTCCTTCTCTCCCTCCCCTTTATCTGTCATGCTCTATTCTATATCTGGCGAACCCTTAAGAGATGCCAGGGGGACACACAACGTGTAAGCTTCCTGGGAGTACCCTGCTGTCCTTCTGCTTGTTAGCAGCTGTTCAAATTTAATTCATATAGTCCTTTGCACTCTGCAAAACTAGTCAGAGAAGCACACATACAGAAATCATACGGGGAACACGGATATACTTTGGTTTTTGGGGTTTTTGTTTGCCACTGTTAATGTTGGAAATATAGCTCTCTCTCTTGGATGCTTACTAAATTTGCACAAGACTCATTGGGTCTACAGAATGCGAGCAATTTGTAAGTAAGATTCCAGCATGAATACGTGTATAACGATGTGTATGCTTGAATTACGCTTGCTTCGTCATAGGTGAAATGAATCTGTAATGATGTAAGCCATTGATGGCAATTATAGAAATGTAAAAAGTAACGTTAATGTTGGGAGTAGCTTTAAAAAAAACCTATTGTATTGTAGGTAGGTTTCAATAAATGATGAAAGAATATACATTTCACATTTTGATTAAGTAAAAAAAAAAAAGAACACATTCAGTGTAGTACAGGGGTCTTCAACGTTTTCAGGCCAAGGACCCCCTAGTTGAGAGAGAGGTGAAGCAGGGACCCCCTCTATATTGTATAAAATTGTGTGTTAGATTAAACTTTTTTTGTTTACTAGGTCTGCTCTTTTTTCCCTCTTACACCTATATCTCTTTGCCAAAAAATAGCCGATCTACTGCGAGGCGTTGTGAGCTTGTAGATCTGCTATTTTTGGGCTAAAGTTCTCCTCAGAAAAGGGAAGCAAGGGTTCAAGTGGTTAATGTAAAAAAATGTGTCCTATCACACAAAGATTTGGCGGACCCCCTGTATTAACTCTGAGGACCCCCCTAGGGGTCCCGGACCCCCTGTTGAAGACCCCTCGTGTAGTAGATTCACTCGTTGCAAAAATGTCCTCAGTCAAACATCCTTATGGGTATAGTAGTGAAAAACCACGCAATAATATAATTGACCCTTAAGTAATTGATCCTTTCAATAAATTGCAATATTATTCATCTCTAGAATCACTTCTAAAATAAATCAAATATACCAATTATATGGAAGCATTTAACAAGATTGATGTAATAAGATGTGCATTCAGCTTAGTGGTGGACAGTAATGAAGTACATTTACTTGAGTACTAATACTTAACCACTTGAATACTAGCATCCCTATTCTGGGTCTAATATTCGGTAAAAATAGCAGATCAACTTCAAGGTTGAATTGTTTGACTATAGGGGTGTGCCGATACACTAATTTCACGAAACGATACGATACGATATTTGGCTCACAACTTCGATACGATTTCGATACGATACGATACGCACTTTTTTTATTATGAAAATATATGGAGGAGAAAAAAAGAAAATGCAAACAAATAATTCTGTTTTTGCATTATTCAGACATGCAAACTTGTAGCTTTTCAGCTACAATAGCCGTTTTGAATCCAAATAGTATGACACCTGACCCGAAAAAAAAACATGTTGTCACTCTTTTCACTTCGGGGCCGTTTGCATGCCTGATTATTATGATTAAAAAAAAAATAAATAAAAAAAAAAATTCAAAAACGATATTTTTTTTCCCCAAAACGATACATATCGTCGCGAAAACGTATCGCGATATATCGCGGGACGATATATCGGCACACCCCTATTTGACTAGGCTGATAATTCTCCCCTGTCTCTGCTAGAGACCTAACGCTAGAGTCTTAACGCAGGGGTCTTCAACGGGGGGTCCAGGACCCCTAGGCCTAGGGGTTCCTCAGAGTTACTACAGGGGGGCCGCCAAATCTTTGTGTTAAGAACTTTTTTTAAATTTGCATTAACCACTTGAGCCCTATGTCCCTTTTCTGAGGGGAACATCACGCAAAGATTTGCAGATCTACAAGCTCACAATGCCTCGGGCTGCGAGTTTGGTGTAGGGGGAAAAAAGAGCAGACCACGTACACGTTTTACCTTGATTTTGAGGGTTTACTGTAAGTGCAGGTTAACTGTCTGAAAATATAAATGAACATGAACGTTACAGTATGACAGTACCCTCAAACAAGATCTATGAAATCTATGAAAAAGTTCAATCTGCAACACAATTTTATACAACATAGTTGTGGGGGTCCCTGCTTCATCTCTCACTCTGCTAAGGGGTCCTTGACGTGTAAAACCTTGAAGATCCGCATATCAATTTGGGGGTCCTTCACATGAAAATGTTTGAGAACCACAGGGCTAGTGTATGCTTGCGTAGCATAGTGGTTCTACAATCAAGTCAATGTGTCGTTTGTTAGGTAGTTTCAGAGAGTTACAAGAAGTGGTGAACTTAAATAACTAAGTACATTTACTCAAGTACTGTACTTAAGTACAATTTTGAGGTATTTTTACTTTACGGGGGTATTTCCAGTTTTCATTACTTTTACTTCTACTCCACTACATCTTAGAGACAAATATTATATACTTTTATTGTGAGCTGCATAATGAGTACTTACTACTTTTGGTACTTTAAGTACTTTTGATACCAATACTTTTGTACTTTAACTCATTTTGAATTCTACATTGTTGTAGTAGTATTTCTACATTGCAGTATTGATACTTTTATTTAAAGTAAAACCACATGTTTTTACTTGTTTTTACTACCACCACTGGTAATTTCAGAGAATTACAAGGTTCTCTAAATGCATTATGACGATACAACAATACAGCAATGTTTTGATACTAAAAATAAAATGTACTGTTGAATACTACTAAAAGCAACAACTCCAGTATTTTAACTAAAGTAAAAAAAAACATTTGACTGAGCAACTTTCACTAGTGGAGTAATATTTGACCAGTAGTAGGCTACTAGTATCTATACTTTGACTCAAGCAGGCCAAATGGGGTTATGTATTTTTTCTACTGTACCGATACTACCTTAACTACAGCTACAAACCAAAAGCTTGTCATTTGCAGTCAATTAGCTTTTTTTGGCATCCAGAATATGACAGTTTAATTATGATTAATTTATGCTAACTGAAGTACTAAATGACAGCTATGACACCCTGAATAAAAAAGTTAATCATTTTGTGCTAATCTGGCAAATATTAAGCTGAATGCCCCCTAGCCTAAGTCTGGGCTCAGTGCAAAAAGGCAAGTACACACAGTGTACTGTTAGTGAGTCAGATTTCCATGAAGGCATCAGTGTTTGCTAACAACGTTTCTTTGACTCCTAACAGTTGCAGCAGCAGAACTCTCTGATGAGAAAGGTAAAGAGGACTCTCCCCAGCCCACCTCCGGACGAGCCGTCTCTCCCCATCGTCACTCCTGCCCAGATGTACATCTCTCCGGGGATGTCCCACTCCCAGAGGGTCCTGCCCAGGCCTTCCCAGTCCCAAGGGGCCACCAAGGCGGGCCTGCTGAGCGAGCTGAAGGCGGTGGAGCAGGAGTCGTCCAAGCTCCGGAAGCAGCAGGCCGAGCTGGAGGAGGAGGAGAAGGAGATCGACGCCAAGCTGCGCTACCTGGAGCTGGGCATCCACCAGCGGAAGGAGACCATGGTGAAGGACAGGGAGAGGAGAGAGCTGGCGTACCTGCGGTGCATGGGCGACGCCCGGGACTACATGTCTGACAGTGAGCTCAATAACCTCAGATTGGTGGCCGCGGCGGGGAATTTCGACGCTAACGGCCTTCTGACGAGGCCCAGCACCGCACCGCTCACCCAGTTTACCAATGACCTCAACGCAACAGTGTCCCAGTATCCCTCGACGTCTTCCTACATGTCTTATCCGTACCCGCAAAGCCAACCGCAGCCCACGCAACCGCCAGCCACCGCTGCTTACCAACAAATAGGATTCCAACCTCCCCAGTACCCCTCGTCCTCGGCGCCCCAGCCTGGAACCTTCCAGCCCCATCCTCCTCCAGGCCCCGGCTACCAGGCCCAGCAGGCGGCTTACTCCTCCCATGTCTACGGTCAGTCCTCCTATCAGACGGACCTCGGCATGCAGCAGCATGCTCACCAGGGCTTCCCGCCCGCCGGCCCCCCTATGCCCGGTCAGAGCCTGCCTTACCCCAGTCACAGCTCCTACCAACCCGGCCTCTCCTTCCAGCCCCAGGCAGACATCCTCACGGTCCACCAAAGGCCGAGGCAGACCTCTCTAGCTGACCTCGAGCAAAAGCTGCCCACCAACTACGAGGTCATCCCGGCGGTTTCGGCGGCCACGTCGGCGCCAGACGCCGGCTATGGTTCGGCCTATGGCAATACATACGGGCAGTATCGGCCACCGGAGCCTGGCTTGAGTCACTCTGCCGACAGCCCCACCTCTGCCTACGCTGCCGACGGCCTCTACACCTCCAACCTGGAGCAGAACATCCCCAGGAACTATGTTATGTGTGACGACATCAGCGAGTTGACGAAGGAGAACCAAGCCCCCGACGGAGGACATTATGGTGAGAATGGCCCCGCGCGTGCTTATGATGAATCTGTGGATGCTTACGGCCGGCATACAGGCTCCACGGGCTACCAGACCAGCACCACAGTTAGTGGAGGATCTTCCTATTACTATGATGATTATAATAAACACCCAACACGCAGCGGCTCTGGCACCCAGAAACTCTCTTCGAAGAATCTGGGCCCTGCGGTTGTCTCCACGAAACGTAGTAAGCACAGGAAACAGACAATGGAGCAGAAGATTTCTAAATTCTCCCCTATTGAGGAAGCGCGGGATGTAGAATCTGACCTGGCCTCTTACACGATGACCACATCAACAGGGGGCAGCTGCACAGTCGTGTCCAGATCCAAGAAGCACCAAGATGACGGCACATACGGGCAAAAGAAGACCTCATATGACCAGCAGAAGTATTATGAGGAGGAAGATCGCATGTATGGCTCTGGAAGGTCCAGATCTACTGGCTATGGCATGGATAAGATCTCGTCCCGGGAAGCTCCGGGCTACAGGAGCAAATCCTATGAGAGAGATGCCATGGAGCGCACCCAGAGGAGCGGCCGTAGTGGAAGGCCTCCCATGCGCAGCCAGAATTCGGAGGAGGAGAGTCCACTGAGCCCCGTGGGGAAGCCCGTGGGCATGGGACGAGGCTCTGACCCCAATGACGTGAGGAACCAGTATGGCTCCAGTCATTCCCTGCCAGATGTACAGGACCACCACATGAAGGACGTACCTAGGAGTCACGTCTACAAACCAGACGACCCATACCTCGTAGATGACCAGCACTGTGCCGTTTCTGACAGTGAAGGTAACTGGTGCTGAGGACTGCATGATTATCGCCCGCCGATTACCCATTCACTCTCAAACATCCTCTTGAAAAGTGACTGCATGCTAAGTCTGCTGAGTATTGTCAACAGCAAGATACATGCATGCTAATACATGGATGTGTTTCGTATCTCCTTTTTTTAAACCTTTTTTTCCTTTGCATGTATACATTTTTGAAGTGTGAAGTGCATGCTGTCTTGTGATTTTACAAAATTCTTTGAGCATGCAATTGTTTTTCTTTCTTCTTTTTTTTTCTTCTACAAAAAACTGCATGGCTTTGGGACACGGAGCAAGTTTTTTCTACTTAATGCATGGCTTCAGTATGCATGCCAGTCCCGTCCGCACATTAAAATGAAACATGCATTGACTGATCATCTTCTGTTTTTGGTTCCAAAAAGCCTATCATTTGGGCCAAGAGGAGACTGATTGGTTCGAGAAGCCACGGGAGGCACGGTCAAGCTCCCGACACCACGGAAGCGCTGGTCAGCCCGCAACAGGTAGGCGTGCAGGTAACACGAAGCACACATACCACGATTATGACGAGCCGCCGGAGGAAGACTATGTCCAGGACGAGTACAACCAACAGCGACATCCCTCCTCTACGTCATCGCGAGAACACCGTCACCATGGCAGCAGCTCGGGGAGGCACAGCTCTTCTCGTCACTCCTCGGAAGAACCCAGGGCCTCTCGCTCTTCAAGGACACACCCCAAAGACCCCTCTGCCCGCTCGGAGGGCAGAGGCTCCTCCTCTGCACAGAGGAGGGGTGGTCCGGACTCCCGGGGTAGCCACCGAGATTCTGGGGAATTCGCTCGTGACACTGCATCCCCCCACCACCAGGGTAATGGAGGGAGGGGCCAGAGACCACCGGGCGAACGCACATCCTCCAGGAGACAGGATCCTTCTGCAGGGCCTAAGCAGCAGCCACAGCAACAGCCACAGCCAGGGCAACAACCGCAGCAACCACAACAGCAGCAGCAACCACATCAACCGCAGCAACCGCCACAGCAACAGCAGCAGCCGCCACAGCAACAGCAGCAGCAGCCGCCGCCGTCTCAGAACCAAGCTGGACAGCAGCGGTCAGCTGGCCAGCCCCAGTCTGGGAGACAGCCAGGTTCTCAGCCACTCGATGGAGCCCAGCCGACCCAACAACAGCGTGCGCAACAGCAGCATCAACAACCGCCGCATCAAAGCCAGTCCCCTCAGCCCACTGCCGGAGGACCACATCAGCCCACGCCGCCCCCTGCCGGGGTAGGAGCAGGGCCGGCGCAGCAGCAGCAGCCTAAGCGTGAACAGACTCCACCACAAGGACAACGCCAGCCAACAGCAGGTCCTGCAACAGGAACGCCACCACTAACTGCGCCGGTCAGTTCACCACACTAGAAACTGCTTTGGTTTGGTTGCTTACAAGAGCACATGTTTAATCTGTTGGGGATATGCTGTACTCTGCTGTACTCAATCATTGTACTGTAAATTCTTGTTAATATATTGCCGTGAAGTTAGTTGTTGACTCAGTCAACATAAAGGACGGCTGTCAGTATTACAAAACCTAGCGTGTAGTGAGTGATCAGCCTTGTGCTTTCCTTTAGTCCAGTGGACTGTGAGAGTTCACTTTCTATCAGTATTACAACAGTTATTTTTTGTACTATGTTACTATGTTATGTTATAGTATATATGGGTAACCTATAGGAAGAATCCCCAAATGTACTCTAATTGTGTGTCTTTTTGATGAACAACAGGCTAAAGTGGATACTCCACCTGCAGCAGCTGTCACAGGACCGAAACCCGCAACGGCAACCCCACCCCCGGCTCAGCCTGCCAAAACAGCTACACCCCCACTAACGGGCATCGGTGAGACTCCCTTCTGTCCTATATAGATACAACCACACAACGAACCCCCAAACAAACAAACAAAGCCCAATGACATGGCGTGAAATCATGTAATAAAGGAACATCCGCACTCTCTTCAGTTATATTCTTGGTTTATTTTTTAGGGTGAACAGCCGCAGCAGACAGTCTATCTGGAGAAACGGACGCGTTTCGGCACGTCGGCCTTCCTCAGCGTTTCAAACTAGAATACATCAAACAGGATGTGACATATATAGCTATGCGATAGTGTACAGCTGATTCTCATTGGTGAATACAATTCACTTGCAATTCATAGTACTATTGGTGTTTACATTAAGCATTACACATAGTATTTGTTTAGTAAAAATATTCTTAAAGTTTCCACAGATTCCACAACCAGAAACATCAATTCATAGAAAACATTTCATAGAAAACAATTCAATAACAACTCTTCATTCAGTCCCTTAGGGAACTCGGTATTTAATGCATGGATCCAGTAAGCCTCCCTTTGTAATAGGACCCGGTCTCTGTCCCCACCTCTTCTCAGTGGGTTGACCACTTCTAAACCTTGAAATCTTAGTGTACATATGTCATGTTTAACCATATTTTAATGCCTGGCAACAGGGGACTTCTCATCTTTGTTTCTAATATTACTCTTGTGCTCCGTGATTCTGGTTTTTAATTCTCTTTTGGTCTTTCCCACATAGCAAAAACCGCAGGGGCATTTTAAAAGATAAACTACATATTTTGTCTTACATGTAATTCTCCCTTTGACTTTAATTTTTTTACCATTATGAGGGTGAGAGAAAGAGTCTCCTGTTATCATGGCATTACAATTAATACAACCTTTACATGGGAAATTCCCTGAGGGTATAGTAGATAAAAAGTGTTGTGGTTGAATATACACATCATTTTTTATTAGTTTATCGCTTATATTGTTTGCTCTCTTGTTTGCAAAAATTGGGGGGGTGGAAAAAGCTTTTCCTACCACTGGGTCACTGGACAGTATGTGCCAGTGTTTTTTGACCACCTGTTTAATGGGTTGGGAGATAGGGGAAAATGTAGTTGTCATAACTATAGGTTGTCTGTTTAAAGCAAAAGAAGATTTAGGAGCAAGGAGACCGGTTCTATCAAGGGGCTTGATTTTAGACTTACTATTAGTTAAAATATTTTCGGTATAACCTCTTTCCCTAAACCTACTGCACATTTCTGTAGACTGACTATCAAAATCAGATTCACTGTTACAGATTCTTTTAAGTCTTAACATTTGGCTATATGGTAACCCTCTTTTTAGACTAGAAGGGTGATAGCTAGAAAAATGAAGATAGTTGTTTCGATCAGTCTTTTTACGGTACACTGTTGTCTGAATCCCTCTATTTGTTTTTTTAACACATACATCTAAGAAGTTAACAGTTTCTTGACTGGCTTCCAAAGTGAACTTAATGGAGGGTAATCTTGAGTTCATGTAATCTGTAAACTCTTTCAACATTTCAGAAGTACCACAAAAAATAAAAAATATATCATCAATGTACCTAAACCAGCCTTTTAACTTAGTACTAAAGGGGTTGTCTTTATACACATAATCTTCTTCAAATTTACCCATAAACAAATTCGCATAATTTGGGGCGAATGGGCTACCCATTGAAACACCTTGTTTTTGGAGATAGAACTCATTGTCGAAATTGAAATAATTTTTTGTAAGGACCACATTGGCCAAGTTCATGATAAGGTCTGTAGGAGGTGACTGGGTCACTCTTGACTCCATATAATATTTGAGGGCTTCTAAACCTTCTTGATGAGGTACATTTGTATAAAGGCTGGTTACGTCCATGGTGCATATATATTCAGAATCTGAGATATCTCCTAAGGACTTTAACTTGTTTAAAAAGTCAGTCGTGTCTTTTAGATAAGAAGGCAAATTAAACACTAAATCTTTGATGTGATAATCAATGTACTGTGAAATCGGTTCAGTCAAAGAGCCTATACCTGCCACTATCGGGCGCCCGGGGACCGGAGGTTCACAACTCTTATGTATTTTAGGCAAAGTATATAAAATAGGGCGTACTGGGTGTTCTCTTAACATGAATTTGTATTCATCCTTGGAAATGATTTGGTCAGACAAAGCTTTGTCTAGTGTACTCTTAATTTCTTTAGAGAAACGAATAGTGGGATCACAGGATAACATACTATAATACTCAATATTGCTCAATTGTCTATTTATTTCCACAATATATGACTCTCTGTCTTGTAGAACAATAGCACCTCCTTTATCCGCTCTACGGATGACAATAGATTGGTCACTGGATAGATCTTTCAAAGCTAGCCTTTCTTGTGGTGACAAATTCGGCGTGAAATCAAACATACATCCCAGCAGTGTTGATTTTGTCGACTAAAACGATGACGAAAAATGCTCGTCGACCACCTTTTTTCACTGACGAAAACTAAATAAAAACTAAATAAAACTAAGCTTTGATGACTAAAACTAAGACTAAATATATTGACAATTTTGTCAACAAATAAAAACTAATAATAATAATTTTATATTTGGTTGCACTCGGGTGTTGAGCTCTGAAAATAGCAGATCTTGTTGTGAGCTTGTAGATCGGCTATTTTCAGCATGCAACCAAGTGTAAAATCAGCCATTACAACGCCATCAAGGCACCGCCAACATACATTTTAGTCGACTAAATCAACTGTAGATTTAGTCGACTATAATCTTATGATATTTAGTCGACTAAAACTAGACAAAAACGAAAACATTTCAGATAACTAAAATATGACTAAAACTAAATGAAATTTTATTCAAAAGACTATGACTAAAACTAAATCAACATTTGCTGACAAAATCAACACTGCATCCTAGTCAGTTAGACTTAGAACTCAGATGTGTTGTTTTATCCTCGGCAGGTTCCAAGGCAGCCCCTGGTGGGATCGGCAGTAAGCCTGCAGGGATAGGCAGTGCTGCTCCAGCTCCAGGACAGCCACCTGTTGAAGGGGGAAATGTCCCCCTCCTAGGAAATATCCTCGGAGGAGGCGCAGCGGAGCAGGCGGGGAAGCTGGGAGACGGTAAAGACTTGCGCATTCACAATGAATGCAATTTGGGATGTCCGCAATGGATGAATCACCTCTGTCAAACTGTTTGGTTTTAGCATACTTTTGGACCTATACCTATTGTTCTGGCCTTGGTTGTTATGGACACTCTTTATCTGTGTTCTGAATATCTATTGCGGAATTTAAGCTGCTGCACAACACATGCCAGGTACGATAATTTTCCCTTTTTCATTCCAACAGCATTGGGAAGCCTTGGAAAGAAGTTCACCTCATTCTGGTAAACTAAAGAGAGGCTGGTAGGTAAACATGGTTTGTTATAGAACAAAAACACAGAAAATGATTCCATGTTAGCCAAGCACACATTTTTAAGTTAACATAAACGTTTTTACATAAATTTATGTTTTATGTAAACTCTAAAGAAAAGCACAATGGACGTCTCTTTTTCAATTTGAATAAAAAATGTTTGTCTTTCAGGAAATGGGTAGTGGAAATGAGGTGGATTGGTGACTTTGTACTGGAAAAACCTATGAAACTGTTACCAGCATTTATTACATTTCACCATCACAGAGGAAATGAAGGAAGGGGGGATGAGAGCCTTCCTCCTGACTGCATCAGTGAGTATCTCATTAACTCCACTAACTAGCCTCTTGAGAAATGAACATATTCATTGACATTCTTGGATCTTGTGTTCGTGAGAAAATTGTGCGTTTTATTCCAAGGCAGTGAAAGGTAAGTCTGTCATATTAGAAATCATTTCATGCTGTGATTCTTCTGATTCTTGTAAAAAAAAAAAAGTCCTCTTAATGAGTCATTACGCTCTTGAGTTTAAGCAGACACACATCTGTGTTACCTCTATGCTAATATTCAGCTGATACAACACTTAATTCAAGTGGTATACGCTGCATTGTGCTTCCAAAGCGGGGAACTGTAAACAAGCAATTTAGCCATTAAGACCGGGAACGCATCTGTGTCATTTTAGATTAAAGCTATAACCTTTATTTCATACTTAGGCTATTCAAAAATCTCAAACATTTGTGCAAATATTTGAATATATATATATTTTGAAAGAGGACATTTTAACTCAAATCTTTGCTTCTGGGGGTCCCTGGAACAAAATATTTTCAGATGGGGGGGGGGGGGTCCTCGGCCAAATACATATACTTTTGGAGGACCTTGACATGAAAAAGTTTGAGTACCACTGATATAGAATATGTCTTCTAAATCTGTGGATTTAGAAGACATTCCAGGATTGAATGGGTTAACCACTTAAACTCTACTTGTATATACAACTAGGCCCTTTCCCGTTTTCCCTCTACACTAAATGTCTTTGCCGAAAATAGCTGATCTACAAGCTCACAATGAATCGCAAGCTCACAGTCACAGCGCATTGCGTTGTGAAGTGTTGTGAGTCACAGCACTTCGCAACGCAATGCGTTGTGACTGTGAGCTTGCAATGCGTCACATTGTGAGCTTGTAGATCTGCTATTTTCCACAGAATGTTCGCCCGAGAATATTATATAGTATAGGACGCTAGGGTTCATGTGGGTAAATTCTCTCTCTCTCGCCTCCAAATGACCAAACAGAACTGAATGAGCGAATCCTTCATCAACATGGTGATTCAAGACATGAGTTGAGGACCTGAGAACATTAATTAAAGGTGCATGGATGCCTCAACAAAACCAGAGTCTTAAACTGAGGACACTGCTGCAGCTGCCTCATGTTACTGAAAGTAAGTTCTCATCTCATTAGTGTGTGTGTGTGTGTGTGTGTGTGTGTGTGTGTGTGTGTGTGTGTGTGTGTGTGTGTGTGTGTGTGTGTGTGTGTGTGTGTGTGTGTGTGTGTGTGTGTGTGTGTGTGTTACACACATACAGTATGTGTTTGTGTGATCGGCTTGCTTCCTGGCTGGCTTGCAGGGCTCTGTATGGTAGTGCGGGGTTGTAATTTAATTGCTTTTCTGCTGTGTCAGTCCAGGTAATTAAAAACACTGTCTTCTTGTTCGTACTCTGCTAGAGGTGAGGGAGCAAAGCCTACAGCAGCGCACAGTAGGTCAGTACTAGTAGGGTTTACCCTCTGACACAGTGGACTATAATTAGCCATTGTATATGAAGGCTGACGCTTACTTTAATGTCAATAGTGCAGGCATGTGTGTGTGCACACACACATACAGACACGCACGCACGCGCGTTCACACACACACACACACACACACACACACACACACACACACACACACACACGCACACACGCACATGCACACACACACGCGCGCGCACACACGGGCATTGCTCACAGTGAAGTTCACTCATTACATGGTACAATAACCTGATGAACCTATTCTACTCAGTGGAGCAGAATTGCAGAAGAGCAAATCCAACATGACACAATGTCACGTTAGATTAGTTATAGAATCTAGTTTATAGAGATCTGGTTGAAACACACATCAGCTTCTACAGGCTGATGAAGTAGTCGTGTCGACACTGAGATCCCTGTCTGTTTTGTGTTTTTGTGACCAACTTTCTTTCATTTTATTAAAGGTTTTTCATGGGGAAGAGACATTGTATTCAAATCATGTATGCATAGACAAACAGTTCACACAAAGTCCCACAACAACTGTGTGTTGCCTTTTCAGTACATACACTAGATTGTCCGTCAGTGGTCATTGATGTACTTATGTAATCTATAGTTTGCCTGCTAGCAATAGTATCAGTCTCTTCCTCTGACCTGGCTTCTTAACCCCCTCACCAGACCCCAGGGTTCACACAGACATTAATCAATTTCCCTCAGAAAATAATGGAAAACCATGATGTATGTATGTATAACAGAATAATCCTAAACAATATAATAAAATGAAGACCAAAACAAATCATAATAATGTAACTGGATACCCTCTGAACCTACTTATTGAAAAAAAGGGGAAAAAATAAACATTATTGTTATTGTGGCTGTTGGCCATGCCAGTCATGCCATGTGTCTGTGGCTACTACAAGTATTGGTGTGTATTGGTAGTGGAGGAATCTAGAGATAAAACCCTACTCAGTGCCTCTTTGAGCAGCAGGCAAGCCTGCTCAGCCCAGGGATTACGGTCAATCCCAGAAGGCCTGGGATTGGCCAGAGCATCCTGTGAACTCAGAGAGGCGTAGCCCTGGCAGCACAGCTGTGACATGTAGCAGGGACATTGGAGGGTTTGTGTCAAAGTCTGATCCAGTATGTGGTGGTGCATGCCCATGACAAGACGGGTGGAATTAGGAGGCACGGAATGTGGTGGGAATTATACTTGCCAATGTACTGTATACCGTTTTTAAGCATTTAAGACCACATCTTTGGGATTTATTGAAGAATTGTCAATCACCTCGTCCCATCCAAATGTACAGTAGATGTACAAGAAAATAATACACGAAATAAGGGTAAATTTAAGATAATCCCCCCCCCCCTATTTGTTGAGACAAAGTAAATACATCAATGCTTATATCTATTCCTGCAGTTGTGCTGACTATCTTTCTCTCTCTTGTGCCCTCTTGAGTTAGAATGAGGTACTGAAATCCAAACTAGATTCTGTCTATGCTCCTAGAAAGCAAAATTCTTACTGAAATTGTGAGTAAACGCAGAGTTGTGGTGTTAACTAACATTTGCTGTCTGTTATCTCTTTCAGACAAACCAAAAAAGGTCACTAATGAGGATGTGGAAGGGAAAATGAAAAGGACGAAGAAGACAGAGTGGGGTACATGAGTGCAGCTTCCCAACCTCATTGTTGAGAACCCTGCGGGGATCTGAGACCACAGGCTAAAACCATCTTCAGTTGCTCATTGAAGGACCCAATTAGTCAGGCAGCTTCTCCTGGAAATCACGGGAGAAGGCAGTCCATGTGCCCCCTTGCACCAACAAGAAAGGCTCTTGGCAAAGAGAAATACGGGAGTGATCTGGGAAGAAGGCTTCAACACACGCTCTGCTGGGATTCTATTGAAAAGCCACTCATGTCTGAGGATTTCACATCTGGCAAAGGATATCTGATTCTACATTGATGCATTCGGAGCCTAATCACCATGAACAACACACAATTGCGAAGAAAGAGATTTTCATAGGTTTTCCTCGTACCAAAGAGACCTCTACTGCAGTCTGCGATGACATTAAATGCCCGGAGGAGACCAGAAGTATCACGGCAATGACAAACTGACCCCACTAATATCCCTCGAATGCTTGGTTTCTAAGATCTCTACATTCCAGTATAGGGAATTTGACCCTTTCTTTGAATGTGTTTTCATTTTATTTGGTTCTTTTTTTTGTTTCCATGTCTACAGAATGCTATGTGTAAATGTGGACATGAAAATGCACGCACAAAGATTACAAAAAAAGACAAAAAGAAATCAAAAACAATGATACAAAGAAGCCCATACCATGTCGTTTTTTCACCACCCACAACAGGCCACCAGACATTTTAGACGGTACGTTTTTGGGGAAGGGAATGACTACCAGTGTGCCCACAAAGTGTGAGATTCACACAAAAGGAGAGGACCAAATGAAAGAGTGGCCACGGCTCTTTATTAGCCATCGCAAAGCCATCGTAATAGTCAGTCCCACATGGGACATGGTTGCTTTCATTTGTATTTGTTCTCATCTCTATAGTTTCTTTTCATTTTTGCCTGATATTCACGAAAAAGAAGAGCCTTATTCAGTACATATTTTTACTTATATACCTCATATGTTTTAAAACATCCATATCTTTCATTTGTTTTTGCACAACTGTATACTATTGTATGTACATAAAAAAATGAGAGAACTAATTATTGTAAATTACTAATTTGTGTATTTATGAATTAATTTTCCAGTGACTTTTTGTTTTTGTTCCATGTTTTTCTCTTTGGTAAAACTATTTATATTTTCATTTTCTATCTGTTTTGATCTTTTGTTTTTTCTGCAATCCAATAATTTGCTTGTTAATTGTTTTGTTTTTTTAAGCAATAGCATGCAGAAAATGGTATATAGCACAATGGCATCAATGTTGTTTAAATTGGTTGTCGGAAATATCAAAAACATTTGTTTGATAAATAGTCGTAGATATAATTTGTCAGAGGGTTTACAACCACAGTACCGTGTCCAGACATGCATGTCACATGCAGCCAGGTGCATACAAGCATGCAGGCAGGTACACACACACACACACACACACACACACACACACACACACACACACACACACACACACACACACACACACACACACACACACACACACACACACACACACACACACACACACACACACACACACCTTCCCAGTTACAGTTCAAGGCCAGGGTCTCTATCTTCCTGCTGCTTAATATGGTTGCCAATCCACTAACAAGCTGGACCCACATTTTGGCATACCGCGCACGCAACGCACACATGCACGCACCCACACACACGCGCACACGCACACACACACACACACACACACACACACACACACACACACACACACACACACACACACACACACACACACACACACACACACACACACACACACACACACACACACACACACACACACACACACACACACTCTCACACAAAGGAGTGGTTGAAAGCAATTGTCAATTCAAATGTTCTATGCAATGATTCATTCTGAACCTGGAAGCGATTCAACCTGAAAAAAACACAAACGAGAAAAAAAAAAAAAAGTTCATTACCATCATTGTAATTCACAAGAAATCAACAAAATTGTGAACTAAAATGTAAAAAAAATGGTTATGAAAATATTTGTACCTACCTAGCAACCTGTGTATGAATTTGAATATTGAATAATGAACTAGAATATTTTCTTTTTTTTTTGTTCTTTTTTTTTTGTGGCATGTTTTAGACCCCTCACCCCCCATTTGGGGACTTGTTGCCAAAGGGTTAAATGTGTAGACTGTCCTACCATCATGTCGCTTTAAGCATGGGTTTGCTTGGCTTCGTCCGGCTGTTCGTTATGGCTAATTTATACTTTGTCGTCCAACCGTTGTCGCTTGCAAAAATGTACTGATTTCCAACCAGTGTTAATTTCAACAGTAACATTTTAGGTAGTTTTAGAAATTCAAAGAAGGTCATATTTTAGTCATCTGAAAGGTTTTAGTTTTAGTCAACTAAATACCATAAGATTTTAGTCGACTAAATTTACAAAGGATTTAGTCGACTAAAATGTATTTTGGTGGTTCGGGATGACGTCATAGTTTTAGACATCATAGCTTAGTTTTTATTTTGTTTTTGTCAGTGAAAAAAGGTAGTCGAAAAAATGTTTTGGCGTAGTTTTAGTCGACAAAATTAACACTGCGTTCTGCAAGCGACGCAGTCGTCAGGACACAGTATAAATAACGCTTTAAAAGCCCTCATTCAGTCTTTGTGTGTTTTGGCTGACCAGGGCTGCTCCGTGTTTGGCTTCCAGTTTACTGTCCGTGCTGCTATGAACCTGTGATGCAGATGGTCAGCAGTTCTCATCAATACGTGTCAATGTACATATTGGGTGTCGGTATAATATTCTGTGAGGGGTGAACGGAATGGTTCTATATGATAGATGATAGGCTATCCCTTGGTTTGATTATTAGACCATTCAAAAGCCACGTCACCAGGAAGGCCGGTGCATGATTAGACCTTATTATTCTTGAGAGCTATACCTGAATGAACACAACGAGGCATGTTTTTTCACCGAGGTTTGTCTACTGAACTGTGAACTTTCACAGGCCAATCTAGAAAATAAACGATGAGTGAAATATTCACATCTTGAACCGAGCCAGTCATTCACTAAATCAGGTCATGTCATGTTTTTTTGGAAAGCACAAGCCTGACCGGTAGCAGCTGTCACTAGATAACATGCAGAAATATATGGGAGATGTGTTCCAGCATCACCAGGGGCTTAACTGTTAGAAAGAATAATGGTTCGAATGGCCACAAGGACCATCACGAACACAACTCTGGTTGATAGAAGACGATAAGGCACATATGAGACAAATAGCCTTCACTGCAACCATCCAAGATAGACAGAATGGGCAGACAGACACACATTCTTACTGTAAATACAGATCGACTCCTCTGTACAGCTTTTCAGTTCAGAGTACGGCTTTCATGTGCATCCCCATGCCGTATTTGCTGCCAACTTTTGTGTATAAAATATTATGTAATTGATGAGGACGATGGTGATGATAATGATGATAATGATGATGATAATGATGATGATTATTATTATTATTGAACAAGCATAGTGTATGTGGCTGACTTGTATTGGCTGTTGACAACAGTGGAACAAATTAGTATTCAGAAACAAATCCACTCTTTATAGGGGTTTCTATTCATATTGTGTTTGTAAAACAAGACGAAAAAAACAAACAAAAAAAAACCTCCATGGCAAGTGCAATAAGGAATGCTTTTGTCAGACTACCGGGAGGTTTTTTTCAAGTTGATGGATGTGATTACTAGGCGATAAAGAATTAAAGAACGCAAAGAGAAGATTAAACAAACAAACAAAAAAAATCTGGAAAATTGTCATTCACTGTTGTAAGTGCATTGGGCGAAACGTCAGTCGTGTATCCATTGTGAAACCTTGTGTTCTATTCAGTGTATTCCTGTAAACAGATAGAGTAAACATTTTGGTGCATCATGTCCAGTAATGTGATAAATGAAAATATTGACCCTGCAATTTCCAATCAGAAAAGGAATAAAGAGAAAATGATATAGTGGTTATTGTCTTCAATATGACATTATGACTCACCCTTTTCTTTTTTGCAGAATTGAATGCGCCACCACCTGATTGATTGATTGATTGATTGATTGATTGATTGAATGGTTTATTAGATGGAAATGTAAACAGCATGAGGTAGGGTACAGTCAGACATTTATTTGGCTAAAAGGAACACATAAGTCATGGGGACAGTCAATTCATCAACATATAAAAATAACGCCAAAATACATATCAACACATATAAAACACTATATATGTATAGGGTAGTATAGGAAAAAAGAAAAACTGTAGGCAGTGAATGCCATCCCTTTTTCTATGGGAAAAGTGAGTTTACCTCCCATTGTGGTCTCCTGACAGATGGATTTTCAGGCCTGTTTTGAAAGGAACCAGGCAACGAGCAACATGTTTTAATGGATGGTGTCGGGGCATTCCACACTTTGGTGGCAGAGTAGCCTATAGTAGAAAGAGAATTTGCCCATGTTTATTCTGAGTCACTTGAGTTTTGTTGTTGCTTTGCTATAGAAAGAAG
Organism: Gymnoscopelus microlampas; assembly: GCF_963454915.1. Taxonomy (NCBI): domain Eukaryota; kingdom Metazoa; phylum Chordata; class Actinopteri; order Myctophiformes; family Myctophidae; genus Gymnoscopelus; species Gymnoscopelus microlampas. The sequence goes on from NC_139944.1 coordinate 45,723,797, forward strand.
AGATTAGGTGTAAGATGCGAGATTCAAACCCTTTGTTGTCCTTTCAGTCGGAAATGTGTTTCAGGAAATGTGTTTTGTACCAGTAGCCTTAAAACCCACAATAAAGCACAGAAACTGTTCGTTCAGATAACACCAGGCTTTACTTTACGCAACATTGATTTACCCCTGTATGTTGGCGGGCAGGTACACATGAACACAATAAAAAAGAAAAGATGGAGGGTTATATCTGTGTGTGTGTGTGTGTGTGTGTGTGTGTGTGTGTGTGTGTGTGTGTGTGTGCGTGCGCGCGCCTGCTTTATACGTCTGTGAAAGAAGAGAGAAAGAACACAAAAGAATGTATTAGTATACATGTTGCTGTCACTCACTTCCAGGTCCTCTTGCCTGTTAGCATAAACATAGTTTAATAGATACGCAGAATCTATGATATGACTGCTAACGACAGACAAGGTGAGCCTATATACTGTAGGTAGATGCTTGAAGACTCCTATTGGCCCACTTGCCCTCAAATACAATTTTAATTGTATAAGTTTCGTTCAAAATTAGATTTCTGATGTAGCCTATGATGTGCAGAAATCATATACGTAAGTTGAACATCCATTCAGGCCAGTGTGATCAAATCTGTCCTTGAGGAAATGGGATGCTACACTAGTACTGCACAGTGGAGGGGTACTATGTGAATGAACCACTGAGTTGCAGTGGCTACTACATTATGAAACCCCATCCTTGAATAGGCCTACACTCCTTCTCTGGTACTGCTGTGCTGTGAATGAGAAGAACCCTTGGCTTGAATATGTCATTGACAGTCACAGCCATAGAACTTGACTGCCCTCACCTGGTCATGAAATGAATTTTAAGCAATATCCTGTATTTGGATTTGGATGGCCCACCCCAATGCAGCACAGCAGGTGGTATGTACAGTACAGCAGTGGTTCTCAAACTTTTTCATGTCAAGGACCCCCAAATTGACACTTATTAGCCCGCGGACCCCCATTTGAAAAGATATGCCAGGGACCCCCATAAGAGAAGGTTTTTACGGCTCTCTAGCAGTGATTTTCAACCATTTTAATTTCAAGGACCCCCAGTTTGACACGCATTAGGCCACGGACCCCCATTTAATGGCATTTATACCTCTGGGACCCCAATTCACAAGGTAAAACCAAATGACTGTCCATAGCTCAGTCCGAAGAGCTCTTGACTTCAGACCACAAGATCATAGGATCGCATCCGAGCACAATGATATCGACATCTGAGCAATCTGGCTCCCACGGGTCTAATATATTTTGTTCGCCTTTATCATAAAGGTTGCTGGACAATATATATAGGATATGAGCTTGTATATCTGCTATTTTATCATAAAGGTTGTTGAATAATATATAGAGGATGAAACTATTAACCATGGTGGAGCAGTGGATAGGATACAGGCCTTGCACGCAGAAGGTTCTGAGTTCAAAACCAACAAGGAATATTTTCCAACTTTTACGTGGCTGTTTCACCTTTATCTAACCTTTCAATGAAGAACATGCAAGTGAACAGAATTAGGATCAATTACAGTGGTGCAGTGATTGAGATACAAGGCTTATAATCAGAAGGTTGCTGGTTCAAATCCGACAAAGACATTTTTTGAACTTTTACCTGACTCCTGCACCTTTATCTATTCTTTTAGTGAACAACACGCAAGTGAACAAGGTCAGTAAGAAACGCTGTTGTGCAGTGGTTAAGATACAGGGCTTACAACCGGAAGGTTCCCAGTTCAAATCCAAGGTGGACAATTTTCCAACTTTTACCTGACTCTTGCACCTTCAAATCCCACACATGCTGATTTGCCATTTCCAGGATTTGATTTCCAGGATTTGAGTCTTGAGTCCCAAGACTCGAGACCCAAAAGAGTCTTGAGTCGAACTAATTACTCCCGCGGAGACATCACATTTCTCTTTTGGGCCTTGAGTCCAAAGACTCCCAAAAGAGAAATTTGATGTCTCCGCGGGAGTAATTGGTTCGACTCAAGACCCAAAAGAAGGTGAACTGACTGTAATGATTCAAAATGTCATATGTAGAATAGAAACCCCATTCAAACTTTAAAATGTTCATCCTAATATGGACATGTTTGCCTGAAAAGGGATCTTTGAAACGTTTCATTGTTTTAGAATAGTACTCCTTTAAAAGTTCAGAAATTTATAATGGAAGTCGATGGACGACTTTGGGACCTCAAAAAAACACTTTCACCTAGAAACTCCATTCACAGTTCAAAAATTCCACCTTACTGTGGACATGCATGCTTGAGATCTTTTTCTTTGAAATCATTTGTAGTTTTGGAGATATATATTTAACTTTAAGCGCCCAATGCATTGTCAATGCGGCCAATGGACATTTAAAGGCAGGCTTACAACTACATACTTACGCCTAGTAACCTCAATCATTCTTTAAAATGTTCATCTTACTGTGGACATGTTTGCCTGAAAAGGAATCTTTGAAATGTTAAATCCGAAAAAATGTGTGGAGGCCAAAATCGTCCCCCCAAAAACCTGTTAGGAGTACGTTTCAGGCAATTTAGAGTTGATTGGTAGTACTTTGTAGTGACTGTTTTTTTTCACCATTGGGTCACTACCGAAACGAAAGTTTGTCACTACCGAAACAAAAGTTAGATCCGAAAAAATCACTAAGTGTGGAGGCCAAAATCGTCCCCCCAAAAACCTGTTAGGAGTACGTTTCAGGCAATTTAGATTTGATTGGTAGTACTTTGTAGTGACTTTTTTTTTTTCGAAACGAAAGTTAAATCCGAAAAAATCACTAGGTGTGGAGGCCAAAATCGTCCCCCAAAAACCTGTTAGGAGTACGTTTCAGGCAATTTAGAGTTGATTGGTAGTACTTTGTAGTGACTTTTTTTTTTCACCATTGGGTCACTACCGAAACGAAAGTTTGTCACTACCGAAACAAAGTTAAATCCGAAAAAATCACTAAGTGTGGAGGCCAAAAAAAAATGTGTTCCCCCAAAAACCTGTTAGGAGTACGTTTCAGGCAATTTAAAGTTGATTGGTAGTGACTTTTTTTTTGGTCCCTCACATTCATCGAGCTCTGGACTTAGTAATTTTTTTTTCGTTTCGGTAGTGACACCATTGTGTCAAAAAAAAATAATGTTCCCCCAAAAACCTGTTAGGAGTACGTTTCAGGCAATTTAAAGTTGATTGGTAGTGACTTTTTTTTTGGTCCCTAACATTCATCGAGCTCTGGACTTAGTAATTTTTTTTTCGTTTCGGTAGTGACACCATTGTGTCAAAAAAAAAAATGTTCCCCCAAAAACCTGTTAGGAGTACGTTTCAGGCAATTTAAAGTTGATTGGTAGTGACTTTTTTTTTGGTCCCTAACATTCATGGAGCTGGATAAAGTGGTTATGATTGTGATGCTGTATTTTAAATTGAATCGATTTTTTAAAAAACATACTGGTTTTAAATAGACAATTTATTCAAATATGTAAATGATCTCATTAAATATACACGATTCACATATGCAAAGTACAAAAGTATTCACATTGAAATATACTTAAGTGCTGAAAGTAAAAATAAAAGGATTCCCTCTGCTTGCAATGAGGGAACAGGGCGCATGCGCACGCAGCGACCGCAGTGAGAGATATGTTTAATGTATGTAATATGTTTTGCTAACTCTTGCTGTAAACCTATTTGCCCTTTTGGGACATTATTAAAGTTAAACCTTGAAAGTAAAAGTACTCATTTTTCAGAATATCCCATTTCACACGTTTCCAAATGTGTAAAAATGCTTTGAAAAGAAAAAAAAAAACAGCAGATCTACAAGCTCACAACACGTTGTGAGCTTGTAGATTTCAAATAGCCTAAGTATACATAGGACTGTAGTGGTTAATGTACGTTTTGTAATAATATTAAAAATCTATAAAGTAACCAAAGTTTTCAAGTAATTGTAGTGAAGTAAAAGTACAATATTTGCCTCTGAGGTGTAGTGGAGTAGAAGTAAAAGTATTGGAAATACTCAAGTAAAGTACAAATAACTCAAAATTGTACTTAAGTACAGTACTTGAGTACATGTACTTAGTTACTTTACACCGCTGCTCTGCACAGGTGAAGATGATTGATTTAGTGTTGATGAGTGAAAAGCAGTCTGTGGATCTATTCACTCTGCAGGATGAACATCCGGTCAGAAAACAGAAATGGTTTGTCCATGTGACGTTCGGGTGAACGTGTTCAACGCACCGGATCCAGTAGGCGGGGCTTTAGACCGGATGTGAATAAAATAGACGCAGGCGCACAACGTCTGCTTGGCAGTGCTTTCAAACATTTTGTTTTGCATCACGTCACGCTCCTCTGCTGAAGGTAAATTAATGTTTGATTCATATCTAAAGTTAAAACACTCACTGTGTGGGGGGTTGTAGATCTAACCCTGCCATATGTTCATGTGTGTTTATCTACTTAAGCCTTGGATCAAGACGGCCCGTCAGGGATTGTATTATTTATGGTGATCGAGTCTGATGTTTGTTGGTAGTTTTAAACGGATCATAAATCCCCATAAATGAACCCAATCCAACATATACAGTGTTTAAACACAAATACACGGATGTTACCCGTCCATACGGGTCTGTTGTGTTCCGTAATATTACGTAGAGTTTAATAAAGACGCGTTTTAGTCACGTGTGTGTCTGAACGCCGTTCTAGTTACACATTTACATGGACATTTACCTGCTGCAACAGCGCCACTTTACCAAATAGTTTGTGGTTCTGTGTTTAAGGCTCGTGCGTCTATACTTATGTATGCATTGTAAATATAAAGTGATTATCTTAAAGTCACAGATGTTATCCGTACATACGGGGTGTTAGTGTTCAGTTAATGTTCAGTATAGATTAATAAAGAAGTGTTTTAATCCCCTCTGTGGATGATCGTCATTGTATTTCCTGGATTACATGGGGTGTAATACCGGTGTTCACCTGCAACAGTGCCACTTACACCCATTGAATGATATATACAGTGATGTTCAGACAGACCAGATTGAAACATTTATTTATTGAATAATACGGAATATTACTGAACATAAAGGGTCCGTATGGTGGGATAACATCTGTGGCTTTGGGATAAACACGTTATATTTAGAGTAACATACATTTATCAAGATGTTTGAGACTTTAACATGGAACTAACTACAAACACTATTTTTGGAGAGTGTTAAGAATGTCAAAGATAGGATAATAATAATAATGTAATTTTATTTGTACAGCACTTTTCACATTTCATACTTTTCATGAAATATCTAGAACAAAACCAATGTAAAAGCCTAAGGATAAAGATTAAACTGAGCTAAATTGTAACATAAGATAAATAACACTCAGGCAAACACTCAAGAAATCTGAGTCTTGATCTAAGGCATGAAACTATAATATCGTGTCTATCGGGAGGAAACCATAGAATGTCCCAAACTGTTACTTTTCAGGATTAAAACAATGGCAAAAGTAGCAGATCTACAAGCTCAAAACGTGTTGCTTTGTGCCACGTTTCAAGCTTGTAGATCTGCTACTGTTGATGGTACTACTTTAAAATGTGTCCACATTTTTCAATATGTTTTTTTTTAAAGCGAACATTTTTAACACTAATATTTGCTTCTGGGGGGATTCTACAAATGTCTTCTAAATCAGTGGTTCTCAAACTTTTTCGTGCCAAGGACCCCCAAATAGACATTTATTAGCCCGCGGACCCCCATTTGAAAAGATAAGCCAGGGACCCCCATAATAGAAGATTGTTACGTCTCTCTAGCAGTGATTTTCAACCATTTTAATTTCAAAGACCCCCAGTTTGACATACATTAGGGCTACAGACCCCCATTTAATGGCATGTATGTCTCTGGGACCCCAATTCATATTGTAAAATCAATGTTAATTTAACTCTGAGAGTGTGCAAATGGAACCAAATGGACCCGTTAGGGTCCATTTGGTTCCATTTGCACACTCTCAGAGTTACAGACCCATAAGGGTCCATTTGGTTCCTGTCCATCATTTAGCTGGGGACCCCCTGGAACCCCCTCAAGTACCCCTGGGGGTCCCCAGACCCCACTTTGAGAACCAATGTTCTAAATCATACATTTTTTGAAAAAAACATATGTTGCTATAATCAAACTTTTTCATGTCAAGGACAAGGACCACCCAAAAATGATATGTATATTTGTTCCAGGGACCCCCCAGAAGCAAACATTTGAGTAAAAGAAATTCAGAAATTTTCACAATTTTTCAAAAAATAGCAGATATGCGGGCTCATAGCGCCGCACACGGTGCCGCGCTATGAGCTTGTAGATCTGCTATTTTTGAATAGCCAAAGTATAAGTTAATGGTTAAAGTGTTTACACTGACGCGTTCCCGACCTTAAAGGGTTGACACTATAGCATACACGGGCAACTGGCGGCCCGGGGGCCACACGCGGCCCTCACCTTAACTTAATGCGGCCCGCAGGTTAACAGTGATATATATTATTGATTTCAGCTGTTCCAATTCCAAACATGCAATCATGACCCGCTTTAATTACTTCAGTCTATATTATTAGTTCAATGACTTTATATCCAATGTATTTGTATTTAAGTTCATAAAGTTAACTTAAAGGTAGGGTAAGTGATATTTTTGGGTTAAAAAAAAAAGTATTTTGTTAAAAGGTTAAAATACTATATTCTGATAGTAATCATTGCAATAGAGTGTTTGTTCAGTAACAGATGTCTCCCTGTCTCTCCAGCTCTTTAATAAACAGAAAATACATTTTCCGGTAGGTGTCAAAATCTCAGCCAATCAGGAGAAAGTACCAATTTGTAAGCTTAATTTGTATAGTGTTTCAGTTCCAATTTTGTCTGCTCATTTCTTAGTGTCATCACTTCCAATTTCACTTGTTTAATCTATATCCTGATTGAGTTCTCTGTCCTGGTTGGATAAAATTGGAAATGAAACTGAAACGAAAATGCATTTTCTGTTTTATAAAGAGCTGGAGAGACAAGGAGACTCCTAATACTGAACAAACACTCTATAGCAATGAGTACTATCAGAATATAGAGCTATTTAACAATTATTTTAACCAACGCAAATCACTTACCCTACCTTTAATTATAAGCAAATCCATTTGAAATTAAATTAAAAAAAAACTTCAGGATTCCAAAATAGCTGATCTACAAGCTCAAAACGTGTCGCGATGCGACGCGTTTTGAGCTTGTAGATCAGCTACTTCTGTGTGACATACTAGAATGACGAATTTAATTTACAAAAAAAGTATAAAAAAATATGGAGATAAGAGGTGTCTGCCCGCGACAGCAACAATAATATGCAATGTGTCCCTCTGGAGTGAGTGTGGAAATATAGTGGCCCTCTACACCATCAAAGTTGCATCACCCCTGCACTATAGCCCATTGGTTCTCAAAGTGGGGTCCGGGGACCCCCAGGGGTCCTTGAGGGAGTTCCAGGGGGTCCCCAGCTAAATGATAGATTAGGCACCAAATGGACCCTTATGGGTCTGTAACTCTGAGAGTGTACAAATGGACCCTAACGGGTCCATTTGGTTCCATTTGTACACTCTCAGAGTTAAATTAACATTGATTTTACAATATGAATTGGGGTCCCAGAGACATACATGCCATTAAATGGGGGTCCGTAGCCCTAATGCATGTCACACTGGGGGTCCTTGAAATTAAAATGGTTGAAAATCACTGCTAGAGAGCCGTAAAAATCTTCTATTATGGGGGTCCCTGGCTTATCTTTTCAAATGGGGGTCCGCGGGCTAATAAGTGTCTATTTGGGGGTCCTTGGCACGGAAAAGTTTGAGAACCACTGCTATAGCCTACTTAAAAACTGTATTTTCTATTATTATTGTTATTATTATACAATGTATTAAATTTAATGTTGGTGTATATCTGTGTCTTGCAGGTTAATCATGTGACCTTCTGCAGAGTGGACTAAATCTACTTCATACAGTGAGTTAAAACGCTGAGTCATGGCTTCTAGCTATGACTTAGCGTTTGACTCGCTGTATGAATGCTTCAGGGAAGATTCAAAGGATGGATGGAGTCATCAGGAGATAGCTGGTAATAGAGTGTCTGTAACTCAGGACAAGGGGCTTGAAGATGGAACCTCGATGGAGTCGACGCAGCAACGAGGCCCTGAGAGCTGAAACGTATAACGGTGCCAACGAACGCTCTCCGTTTGAGATACAAGGCGTACGGTGCTCGGGACGTGGTGCCATACAACCTACGCGGCTCTATTAATACCAGCTATCTTCAACCACGCGGCGGGAGGCCCCACACGGTACGTACACTGGATCACACCTGGCCAGCAGTGGTGGAAAGTAACTAGGTGCATTTACTTGAGTACTGTATTAAGTTCAATTTCAAGGGATTTGTACTTTCCTTGAGTATTTCCAAATTTCAATACTTTTACTTTTACTCCACTACATCTCGGATCCAAATATTGTACTTTTTACTTCACTACATTTATTTGAAAACTTTATTTTAGTTACTTTGTAGATTTTGACTATAATTAAGAAAAAAATGTATTAACCACTTCAGCCTTATATACATTTTGGCCATTTGAAATTAGCCGATCTACAAGCTCACAATGCGATGCAACGCATTGTGAGCATGTAGATTGGCTATTTTTAAAAGATTTTAATATATTTTGAAAACTTGTGAAACGGGATATTCTACATAATGAGTACTTTTTATTTTTGGTACTTCAAGTACATTTTGATACCTGTACCTTTGTACTTTTACTCAAGTGAATTTAGAATTCTGGACTTTAACTTGTAACAGAGTATTTCTACATTGCAGTAGTGATACTTTTACTTAAGTAAAAACAAATCAGTATTTTCTTCCACCACTGCTGGCCATTATAAACTAGGGCTGTGTCACCATTACAAAATGGAAGTTGACGATTCATTGTCACATGATTGATTGTGATCAAAGATTTAATTGTGTTTGACGTTGAGCATTGGAACATTATGAATACAAATGCAATTTATTTTTGGCTTTTAGGGCTTCGTAAACAAAAGTTGCACAAGGTAGATATGACACATAATATACATCATTTAATTACAAAAAAATACATTTATAGTGGGATTAGCAGAGTGGAAATAGCCAATCTACAAGCTCAAAACGTGTCGCATCGCAACACGTTTTGAGCTGGTAGATCTGCTATTTCGACAAAATGTTTGAAAATATATGAACATTTTTAACATGGTAATGATTATGATGATTATGCAAAACATAATTGCAAATTCAAATAATTGCAATTAGGCTATTGCGTAATAATTGTGACCGGTCTAGTATAAACCCTAGGGTTTATACTCATGGTAACTGATGACTGGTATGAGAGCCACTGGTCTAGCGGCTGAGAGCTGAACCAAGACGTCTGTGGTTTTATTTTCAAGCCGAATCCCAACCCTCAACATTCTGCCTCCTCCAGTGTTATGGAGAAATTGGTGACCTGACAAAAGATGTGTCCATCGTGTCCATCACATGTCAAACATCCAAAGTAAATCACTGCTGTTAGTTCATGAACAGAGTTGCTCTGTTCATAAACAAACGGTTGTTATTTACATTTGGACATGGTGATGTTTTTGTGAAGTCCACGAGATGGTCGCATGTTTTCTGAAGGTCACCAATTTCACTGTAACACACGACCATGCTGGAGGTAGGAGGCTATTTTTTAGCAAAGATTTATAGGTGTAGAGGGGAAAAAAGAGCAGCAAAAGTTTATCAAACATAATTTCATACAATATAGAGGGGGTCCCTGCTTCATCTCTCTCTCAGCTAGGGGGTCCTTGGCCTGAAAACGTTGAAGGCCCCTGTCTTAAAGGGATAGTTTAAAACACTTTGTCCTATGGACCCCATGGAGACTTGAATTCATGGATACGTTTTTGTTTTTGTCTCATTCCTAAACCAATAATTTGATGACCGGCAGCGGTTCCGGTAGGAGACACAAAGAGTCTCCTTTGTGCCTACCGGTCCATAATTCAAGGCTCCGTGGGGTGACTAATCGATAGGAAAAAAAGTATGTTTTTGGGTGAACTATCCCTTTTAAGAAATGTAAAGTATACATGATGTGAACATGTACGGGTGGGTACATCATTATCAGACCTAAAACATATGGTTTTATGCCCACAGTGGCTGTAGGCCAGTCAAGCATCTTCAAATCATGTACTTAAAGGAGTAGCTCACCCAAAAAAATCACTTATTTTCTATAAATTGCACACCCCATGAAGCCTTGAATTCATGATTTAGTTTTTGTCTCATTACTAAGCCAATAATTTGATGACTGGGTGTATTTCCGGTAGGAGACACAAATAATTTACTTTGTGTCTCCTACCGGATACATTAGCCGGTAGGAGACGGGAATCTAATTATTGGCGTAGGAATGCGACAAAAACAAATCCATGAATTCAAGGCTTCATGGCGTGTGCAATTGATAGAAAATAAGTCATTTTGTGGGTGAACTACTCCTTTTAAGTTACTTAATTACTTACTTTGAGGAATAGGAATGGCCAATTACACATTGAAGTGCCCACTTTTCCCGGGTGCCCACTCTTCTAGTTACAAAAGTGTTGATTTATTTTCAGACATGTTCAATGTTCATGTACAATACAATTTAAATCCTTAATCGCAATTATTTGTGACAATTACTCAAGTAAAATGCCATAATGGTGACACAGCCCTGTCAGTGACCAGCTTATGGCTCTACAGACCATCTTGGCTTCCAAAATGTCACCCTGTAAGGCCTGCTCAACTCAACGTTTTTGTTTTCTTTTTTGTGTCTTTACAGAACACGAAGATGACAAGAAGACGTCCGTAAGTGAAGATGGCAGGAAGGTAGGAACCTTTGGATCGCAGCTGCTGCTTGTTAAGGGGGCTACATGCTACCATACCATGTATGTGGTCGTCTATCGTTTCACGTCATTTGCATCGCGTCATTTGTGGGTAAAGCTTCATCACGTCGGTCCACATCACATAGGACCATGTGCCTTTCTGTGATGTGGATTTATGTGATTTTATTTATTGTTTCACGTCATTTGCGCCCAACTTTTTGATCACATCGGTCCACATCACATACGACCATATGTGGTCGTAACTTCTCTTTTTCTCTATTCTTTGCTTTAATAAAGCAATAACAAAATTATTTGTTATTATTTACTTTTGTGTCTGAGTTATTTGATTGATTTTTTATTTTTGTCTATCTTTCTTTTCACAAACACATTTCTTTCTTCTTGCCTGTCTATTGCACTAGTTCTTCACTAGTGGTTTGTGTGTACAAATGTATGTGATGTGGAGCTATGTGATTTATGTCTGGTATCATTATGGTAGCATGTAGCCCCATTAACACTGTGTTAACAGTCATCTATGCTGTAGGTTTGTGCAAACTAAAAGAGAAGGCAAATGATGTGCGTAGTGTCATTTGCTTCTTTCTTAGTGTTTTTTATTTTATTTCATTTGCTGTTGTCTGAGTCGTGGCTGCTGTTCAAGGTAAGTGATAGTAGTGACACGGTCTATCATTGGTTGTCGGGCAGAAACCTTGTATCTCCATATATATATATATATATATATATATATATATATATATATATATATATATATATATATATATATATATATATATATATATATATATATATATATATATATATATATATATATATATATATATATATATATATATATATATATATATATATATATATATATATATATATAAATAAATAAATAATTATTTGTCGTAAAGACATTTCTTTACTTGGTCATACCGTGTGACAGTTTCACACACTAAAGCAGTACAAACAGCCGATCTACAAGCTCACAACGCAAAGATCATGATAATTACATTGGATCCATTGGCACACAGGTTATTTTGTGTCTATTTTAAAAAGTAACAATTTTGGACATTCAAGGTTTCTGCCTGACCTCCATACTTTAACTTCCCCTCTTTTCTCTTCATTATTTGCTTAAATAAAGTTCTAACTTTTTTTCCTTCTAGTGTGTCTTTGAGTTTTTTTGTATGTACAAATGGAACCACATGGACCCGTCACTGGTCTATTTGGTTCTATTTGTAGTACTGACAGTATACGTATCCAGGCTGTTTATGTAATGACAGGGTACAGTATATGTAGGCCTACGCTAAGCTGTATAATATAGTGACAGGGTACAGTATATGTATACTAGGTTGTATAATATAGTGACAGGGTATAGTATATGTGGCTCTTGGTCACATAGCAAACTCACATAGTTAAACATATTTTTGCTTTATCTATTTTTGATAAAGTTAAAAATATATAGCTTTTTTTTGCCCTGTCATAGTATCAACTAAACATTTTTTTAGCTTTAACTGTAAAATTTGCACTATCAGTGCCGCTTGCGTTGCGTCATTTAACGGGTGGCGGGCCAGTGGTTTGCGTCGTTTGCGTTCAATGCCCGTCATTCGTGAATAATATGTAAGGGACTGGACCAGTTTTTTTTTATTATTGGGTCACGGCCAGCGTTTGTGTGATTTATGTCTCGTAGCATTTCGCGTCATTTGCGTTAAGTAATTTGATTTGCGTCGCGTCTCAGGATTTCACGTCATATCCGTGCAGGTAAGTCTTCATCACGTCAGCCCACATCACATAAGTCCATGGTGTAGTGTAGTGTAGTATGTGATGTGGATTGATGTGATGTATGTGTTGTCATTTCACAACACATGCGGGTAAAAATTACATTTGATTTCACGTCGCTTCCATCATATGCAGGTAAGTCTTCATCACGTCAGCCCACATCACATATGACCGTACACGGGGGCCGTATGTGATGTGCATTGATGTGATGTATGTCTTGTGTTGTGTCATTTCACAACATATGCGGGTAAAACATCATCACGTTAGTCCACGTCACATATGAACATATGTGGAGGTATGTGATGCATGTCGTCCTTTACGTCGTGTGTCGTTTCGCGTAATTTTATTGGCGTTGTACCGATTCAGGCTATTTGCGAGTAAAGCTTCATCACGTCAATCCACATCACATAATAATAATAATAATAATAATAATAATAATAATAATAATAATCACATTACTGGTCGTATGTGATGTGGATTTATGTGATTTTGTGATTATTTCACGACATTTGCGGATAGCTCGTCATTCACATCGGTCGGCAATTTTTTCTTTTAGGCGAGGTACACGCCGTTGTTTACAGTAGGTCAGAACAGGGAGAGATGTAGGGCCATCATTCATATCATATGCATTTAACCCATTAAGACCTGGAACTGTGTCATTTTTAGATTTGAGCTAAAAAGCTTTATTTTACACTTTGGCTATTCAAAAATAGCAGATATGCAAGCTCATAGCGCAGCACCGAGTGCCGCGCTATGAGCTTGATAGATCTGTTGTTTTTGAAAATTTGTGAAAATGTGTGCAAATCTTTGAATATATATATATATATATATATATAGCGAATATTTTGTAACTCAAATCTTTGCTTCTGGGGGGGGGGGGTCCCTGGAACAAAATATTTTGATGGGTGTCCGCGGCCAAATACATATCATTTTGGGGGTCCTTGACATGAAAAAGTTTGAGAACCACTGATATAGAAACGTATGTTTTTCAGAAAACTGTTGGGATTTAGGAGACATGTAGAATCGGCTTCAGGTCTTAAAGGGTTAATGACTTTGGTTATTCCAGTTGCTTGTGTTGTATGTTGTGTATTAATGTCATTCATAGTGTTGTATGTTGTTTACTAATGTCATTCATGCTGTTGCTGTATTGCTGACAAATATTGGCACAATTGATTTTGCGTTGCGTCATTTGCGGTAAATCTTAATCACGCCAATCCACATCACATATGACCAGTATGTGATGTGAAGGTGTTTGACGGATGTCGGCATGTGCATCACGTATAGTTACTCGTTATTTGTGCCGTCATTTGCGAGTAAAGCTTCATCACGTCAATCCACATCACATAATAATAATAATAATAATAATATAATAATATAATATAAACAATACATGTGATGTGGACTTCGTTTCACGTTGTTTGCGTACAATGCTCGTCATTTGGCAGGAGAATAATGAAGAAAATGGACTGATGCTGGACTGAGACTGATGCAGAGAACATGAAACAAAGAATGCTGCTGCCATTGCGTCATATGCGCCTCGTATGATTTATGTCAATCGTTCACAAATGATGTAAATTATACGAGTCTCTCTATCTATCCCTCTCTCTGTCTCTTTATCCCTCATCTCTCTATCTCTCCCCCTGCTAAGTATGTTGGTGAATGTAATGCACATTACAAAGTGCTTTGGTTAAAGGTACTATAGATAAATGCACCATTTAAATTGTAAACTTTGAATTGAACTCATAGGCATCAGCTAGCAGCCACTGTGACACTGTGTAAGAGGCAGTTCAGTCACTGTAGACTGTATTACTCCTGGAAAATAAAATAAACATTAGTCACAACTGTGTGATTGCATTCTAAACATTACAGTCATAACTGATGTCATTCAAAATGTGTAAGCTCTATATTTAACAGCTACCAGGCATTGTGCCACTGCAGAGGTTCCCAAACCTTTTAGCTCAGGACCCAAACTTGTGAAGATAATAGATTTGCAAGCTCACAACGAGCATGTAAATCTATTTTCACAACCTCTTTTGTTTTGTTTCTAATGTATTGCTTAGATTTGTTGTTTTCACGAAATAGCACATGTTCTATTTTGCTTGCTTCTTATATGTGCTTTTAATTCATTTTCCTTTTACTATTTGACCCCAGAAAAAATAGTCACTGTTTGAATCTGGATCTGAAATTATCAATAAACAAGCAATGGCAAAAACACACTGGAATGTAAACATTTCAGTGTAAAGATTTTCATAACGTTTTAGCGCGAGACCCAAAAGAGAAATGTGATGTCTCCCTGGGACCTAGTGAGAATAGCAGATCTACAAGCTCGGCTTGTAGATCTGCTATTTTCATGACTCTTATTTTAATATTTTAAATGGAATTTCTTTGATTTTTGTTTTTAAATGTATCGGGTTCTTTTGAAACATAAGAACGTTTTACTACTCTAAATATGTTATTTTATTCATGTAAAACAAATGTAGGATACTAAAAGGAAAGAGGAATATTTACTGACTGATCTCAAAAACAAATAAACTGGCAGAAATAAAGACTCACTCCATCAAAACCTTAAGGAAAACTCCTTAGACAGAGACTAAGAACATATATTTTTATTTTATTTTTTCTATGTTCATCAAGTGCTGCAAGTGCTCAAAGTGAAAAGTGCAGCAACACACATTTAGGTCGTAGGACCATCGTCAGTGCTATATCATCAGATGTAATCATTTGCAATTAAAGCTTCATCACGTCAGTCCACATCACATAATGACCGTAGTGTAGTGTAGTGTAGTATGTGATGTGGATTTCTGTGTTGTCATTTGTGGGTAAAGCTTCATTATTCATGCCGGTCAATAGGCGAGGCACTGACGATGGTCCTTTGGCCCAAAAGTTTGCTGCTGCACTTTTCACTTTTAGCACTTGGAGCTCTTTATGAGCATGAAAAAATAAAACACTAATATATTTTTTTAGTCTCTGTCTAAGGTGTTTTTCTTAAGGTTTATGTGGAGTGAGTCTTTTCTTCAACCGGTTTTCCTTTTGTATAAAGATGTTAACATGGCTTCACATTTATGGTCTGTAAATGATGAAATTATTACAAATTTCTAAATGTTTTTGTTTGGAAGAGTCAAGATTGTATTTCACACTTGTAAGTTCTGTGGATATTTTTGCTTTGTTTTTTTGATAAAAATATGATGTATTGTTTACCCGATGATTAAATGAATTATCAGGTTGTCATTTAAAAAAAAAAAAAGTAAAACAAAAACTCCACAGAGCTTTAAAAAGTGTTGAATAAAATAGTTTTTCCTTTAAAAACAATCTTAATTGTGAACTACATTTTGCTCATGTACAGAGCGTTAATCGATAGGGTTATGTTTTGATGTTGTAGATCTTTGATTTGATTGAATACTTTATTAACAGGTTGGGGGGGGGGTTTATTTACTCATGACCTAAGAAAATGTGTCCACGACCCACCATTGAGTCCCGACCCATAACTTGGGAAACAGCGGACCAGGGTCCATTTGTTGCCTTAAATGTATGAGGTTCTTTTGAAATATGAGAACTTTTTATTTCTCTAAGTGTTTTATTTAAAAAAAATGTAGGAAACTAAAAGGAAAAAGAGAAAGATTGATAGACAGACATTAAGAAAATCTATTTTTGTTTTATTTGTTTCATGATCATAAAGTGATCCAAGTGTTCAAAGTGAAAAGTGCAGCAACACACATTTAGGTCATAAGACCATCGTCAGTGCTATATCATCAGATCTAATCATTCGCGGTTAAAGCTTCATTACGTCAATCCACATCACATAATGACCATAGTGTATGTCTGGTGTAGTGTAGTGTAGTGTAGTATGTGATGTGGATTTATGTCTCGTATCATTTTGCGTAATTTGATTTGCGTCTCGTCTTATTATTTCACGTCACTTATAAGTCATTTGCAGGTAAGTCTTCATCACGTCAGTCCACATCACATATGACCATAGGCGCTGTATGTGATGTGGATTTATGTGTTGTCATTTGCGGGTAAAGCTTCATTATTCACAGCGGTCAGTAGGCGATGCACTGATAATGGTCCTTTGACCCAAACGTTTGCTGCTGCACTTTTCACTTTTAGCACTTGGAGCTCTTTATGAGCATAAAAAATTAAAACACTAATATATTTACTTAGTCTCTGTCTAAGGAGTTTTCCATAAGGTTTTTGTGGAGTGAGTCTTTTCTTCAATCGGTTTTAATTTTTTAAAAGGATGTTAACATAGCTACCCATTTATGGTCTGTAAATGATTACGTTATTACAATTTTTAAAAATATAAAATTGGTTGGAGGAGTCAAGATTTTATTTCACACTTGTAAGTTTTGTGGACATTTTTGTTTTTTGATAACAAATATGATCTATATGTCATTTACCCGATTAAAAGCATTATCAGGTTTTTATTAAAACAAAGTAAAACAATGTCCACAGAGCTTTAAAAAAGTGTTAAATAAAATAAAGTTCCTCTAAAAATGTCAATCTTAATTGTGAAACTTAATTACATGTTGCTCATGTACTTAATCCATAGGGTTAGGTTCATCTGCCGTAGTTGTAGATCTTTAATTAAATGTTCATTTCTGCTGTAGTTGTAGATCTTTGAAATGTGTAAATCAGTGGTTCTCAACCTTATTCTGGATCTGACCACTTAACATGGCAGCCGTGTTAAGTGGACAGATGGGTGGGCCTTTTCAGAGCATGCTTTAAAGACCAGTCAATCCATTGGTACTAACTTAGTATAAATTATTTATTTAGTATAACTTTTTTATATTAAATCTTAATGTTTTTGCCAAATATCTAGGAGAACCACTGGTTTAAATTTCAACTAAATGTAAGTTGTATGTTAAACAAATGATTCTCCTACTTTATGGAATTGCTTTTATTTTTTTAATTTACTTTATGAAATTAGTTTGAGCTTGTAGATCTTCACTCTTGTAGATTTTCATTATTTTTTCTTTATGGAATTTCTTATTTAGCATTTTCTTAAATTACATTATTTTGAATGTTTTTCTTTATTTTGTGACATTGATCTTGTAGATCGGCTATTTTCACTTTTTATAATGTTTTTTGGACATCAACAATATTCCAATATGTCATATCTGCTCCATTCAGAACAAACCAATGTCATTTTCAAATGTATTTAATACATTACAATGTTCAATGAACCGTAATCCACAGGCCAATAACCTGCTGGAAGCTTTGATTGAATACTTAATTAACAGGTTGGGGGGGTGGGGGGGTTATTTACTCATGACCCAAGAAAATGTGTCCACGACCCATTATTGAGTCCCGAACCATAATTTGGGAAACAGTGGACAAGGGTCCATTTTGTTCCATGTTTCCTTAAATATATGAGGTTCCTTTGAAAAATAACGTTTTATTTCTGTGCATTTCTTTCTTTTTTTCATTGTAGGAAACTAAAAGGAAAAAGCAGAATATTTACTGACTGTAGCTGGTCTCAAAAACAAAGCAAAACTGGCAGAAAAAAAGACTCCCTCCACAAACTCCTTAAACGGAGACAAAGAAAAGCTATTTTTATTTTATTCGTTTCATGATCATAAAGTGCTCCAAGTGATCAAAGTGAAAAGTGCAGCAGCAAACATTTAGGTCATAGGACCATCGTCAGTGCTATATCATCAGATCTAATCATTTGCGGTTAAAGCTTCATTACGTCAGTCCACATCACATATGACCATAGTGTATGTCTGGTGTAGTGTAGTGTAGTGTAGTATGTGATGTGGATTTATGTCTCGTTTCATTTTGCGTAATTTGATTTGCGTCTCGTCTTATCATTTCACGTCACTTCAGTCATGTGCAGGTAAGTCTTCATCACGTCAGTCCACATCACATATGACCATAGGCGCTGTATGTGATGTGGATTTATGTGTTGTCATTTGCGGGTAAAGCTTCATTATTCACGGCGGTCAGTAGGCGAGGCACTGACGATGGTCCTTTGACCCAAAAGTTTGCTTCTGCACTTTTCACTTAGCTCTTGGAGCACTTTATGATCATGAACAAATAAAATGCAAATATATTTTCTTAATCTCTGTCTAAGGAGTTTTCCTTAAAGTTTGTGTGGAGTGAAAACATGGCTACCTATTTATGGCCTGTTCATGAATTTTCCATGGCCAGTCATTTGGGATCAATAAAAGTAGGAAAAAAGGCTGTTATTCTAGTCCGGACTTGTCCTTTAACATGGCAGCCTTGTTAAGTGGATAAACTAAATTGGTAAATGGATGAACTGTGACGGGATAGATGAGGGAGGTCAGCAAGAGTTTTTTTTTGTGCAAATATTAATTTGAATATCTGTTAGTTTATTGTATCTTATCTGTATTTTGTTTTAGTTTTTCTCCTTTTTTATTGTTGTAATGTTAATTATTGACATGTATTTTGGGTTATTGTTTTCCTGTTTTCTTCTTGGTCGTCATGACTTCGTAGGCTTGTCAAAATTACATAATAGCATTAGTCTTTGATGGATAATATCATTGGAAATTATGTAATATTTGCACAAAAAATATTTCAGTTGTAATGTATGTTTTGTTTTAACTTCCATTTACTGTATTTGAATGTGATGGTATTCTATGTATGTGTTTACCTTGTTTATTGTGAGTCACTCTGGACAAAGAGTATAGATGAATATCTACATTGAAAATTGTGAAGTGACTTTACTGTTGAAATGTAAATGAGTGAATTGAAATGTAAATGAGTGAATGTTACCATGTGATTTGTAAATAACAACATAAAAACAAAGGCTCTGGTGTGGTTCTCCTGGTTTACCGGGATGGGGTTCAATTCCCTGCAGTGCCCTACTCATAGTGTTGTATTTACCATTTTATATGGTCTGTTTTATTTATGTTCATAGTGTTGTATTTACCCTTTATGGTTTTATGTTTTATTCTTTATGTTCATTGTGTTGTATTTACCCTTACATGGTTTGTTTAATTCTTTGTTCATAGTGTTGTATTTCCCCTTATGTGGTTTATTTTATCTTTATGTTCATAATGTTGTATTTACCCTTACATGGTTTGTTTTATTCTTTATGTTCATTGTGTTGGGTTGGGATCCTTCATTATCATGATAATTGTTGATGACCAAATGGACCATTACAGGTCTGTAACTCTTTAGTGTACAAATGGAACCAAATGGACCCGTTATGGTGGTCCTTGAAACGTAAAAGTTTGAGGACCACTGGTATTTTAATGGTTTATCAGACGTGAAGTCCACACACCAGCTCTTAGTGTGATGGATACGGTTCCAAATGCTAACGCAGCTACAAGCTCTTAGCCTGTCTCAAAGTGGGGTCCGGGGACCCCCAGGGGTCCTTGGGGGGATTTCAGGGGGTTCCCAGCTAGAGTAGTTAAGGTAGCATCATAAACATTTTAACCACTTTATCCATTTACTAGAGTCTCGGGGGACTACGCCCCCCCGAGACCCCAGCCGTTGCGCGGGGCTTTGCGTTCGCTGGTGCCTACGTGTGTCTGTCTTTGTGTTTGTGTCGCTGTAGCACAGAGTGGGCATTAAGATGGGATGTATGCTCCTTTAAGGGAGGTGGATCGTGGGATTCTGTTGTTTGCAAAGAGGCGTTGTGAATATTGGCTCATTGCAGACTCACCTTATTGCCACCTGATCGTGTGAGTGAGTGTTGTGTGTACGTAGGGCGGAATAGCTTGCGGGGTTGTGTGCTTTTTTGTTTGCTACTGGGCCTTGCATAGGAATGGATATTTTGAAAAGATGTAACAGTGTAAGGAAGCGTCTTTTGTGTGAAGTGGTAGGCCTTGACAATTATGTAGTGCAAGCATAAATGACACATGGAAGAATGCAACAGATGTACCTCAATGGGGAAGAAGCAGATGTCCATGATGTAAGGAAGTTGGCACGTCATCAGGTTCCAGAGATTGGCAACGCAGGGCCTGCAGAATGGGAGTGAAAGAGCAGCCAGGAATCAACCACACAGTGTGACATGTTGAAGAGGGATTATGTGAAAGGAAAGGCAGTGATATGTGTGTGAAGTGTTAAGCAGCAGCACTATTAGTTATGTGGATTTATGAGAAAGGAATGTAACAATGCATGAACCTTGCCTCAAGGGGGACGAAGCAGTAGTCCAGGAAAGAAGCTGCAAGGCCAGCAGGTGGCGCAGGTTGTCATGAGAGGCTCTGCAGAATGGCTGAATGGCAGCGGTGACTTTGATGACAGCGGTTGTGGTGCTGTGTGATGAGCAGAAGGGGGTTGTGACCTATGTGGTGCCAGAAGTTGTTGGAACATTGCGGGATAAAAGTGTATCCCTGTATCACAACGACTTTGGTAACCACCAATTGGTCAGCTCATCGTCACGTTGATTAGAGGGGAAAACTGTAGTAATAGTAGTGGATTGTTTGTTTGACGGGGGGCCACTGCAGGTGTTGGAGGACTGCTGTGAGATGGTCTCTGGAACGGGCGCTGGTGTGCGGGCAAGGCAGTGAAATGTCTGTGAAGTGGTAATTTGCGTCATTGTCAGCAGCACTTATGTAGATGAATGAGAAATGGCACATGTGACAATGCAGCAGACGTACCTCTTTGTGTAGGAGCACTTGACCATGAAGGGAAGTTGCAATGGGCTGAGGTTACACAGATAGTCATCCATGACAGAGGCTGCAGAATGGGGGAAATGGAGAATGCGGGAAGGAAGCACACAATGTGAGACGTCCACCATGGATCATGTGACAGTGAAGACAGTGATTTGTGTTTGAAGCGGTAGGTATTGTCAATTATGTAGAGCAATTACAAATGGCACATGGAAGAATGCAAGACTTTTACCTCAATGTGGAAGAAGCACTTGTTTGAAAACCACATTTTCAGTGTGGTCTGTCTGGTGCGGTATGGTAAACGTCAGGGCTGCTGGGTCACCCGTTCCCCCAAAAACCTGTTAGGAGTACGTTTCAGGCAATTTAAAGTTGATTGGTAGTGACTTTTTTTTTGGCCCCTAACATTCATCGAGCTCTGGACTAAGTAATTTTTTTTCCGTTTCGGTAGCTACCGAAACGAAAAAAAAAATGTTCCCCCAAAAACCTGTTAGGAGTACGTTTCAGGCAATTTAAAGTTGATTGGTAGTGACTTTTTTTTTGGTCCCTAACATTCATCGAGCTCTGGACTTAGTAATTTTTTTTCCGTTTCGGTAGTGACACTGGTGTCACTACCGAAACGAAAAAAAAAAAATGTTCCCCCAAAAACCTGTTAGGAGTACGTTTCAGGCAATTTAAAGTTGATTGGTAGTGACTTTTTTTTTGGTCCCTAACATTCATCGAGCTCTGGACTTAGTATTTTTTTTTCCGTTTCGGTAGTGACACAATGGTGTCACTAGTTTCGGTAGTGACACAATGGTGTCACTACCGAAACGAAAAAAAAAATGTTCCCCCAAAAACCTGTTAGGAGTACGTTTCAGGCAATTTAAAGTTGATTGGTAGTGACTTTCTTTTTGGCCCCTAACATTCATCGAGCTCTGGACTTAGTAATTTTTTTTCCGTTTCGGTAGTGACACAATGGTGTCACTACCGAAACGAAAAAAAAAAATGTTACCCCAAAAACCTGTTAGGAGTACGTTTCAGGCAATTTAAAGTTGATTGGTAGTGACTTTTTTTTTGGCCCCTAACATTCATGGAGCTCTGGACTTAGTAATTTTTTTTCCGTTTCGGTAGTGACATAATGGTGTCACTACCGAAACGAAAAAAAAAATGTTCCCCCAAAAACCTGTTAGGAGTACGTTTCAGGCAATTTAAAGTTGATTGGTAGTGACTTTTTTTTTGGCCCCTAACATTCATCGAGCTCTGGACTTAGTAATTTTTTTTCCGTTTCGGTAGTGACACAATGGTGTCACTACCGAAACGAAAAAAAACATTGTTCCCCAAAAACATGTTAGGAGTACGTTTCAGGCAATTTAAAGTTGATTGGTAGTGACTTTTTTTTTGGTCCCTAACATTCATCGAGCTCTGGACTTAGTAATTTTTTTTTTCGTTTCGGTAGTGACACCATTGTGTCAAAAAAAAAAAATTGTTCCCCCAAAAACCTGTTAGGAGTACGTTTCAGGCAATTTAAAGTTGATTGGTACTGACTTTTTTTTTGGTCCCTAACATTCATCGAGCTCTGGACTAAGTAATTTTTTTTTCGTTTCGGTAGTGACACCATTGTGTCAAAAAAAAAAATTGTTCCCCCAAAAACCTGTTAGGAGTACGTTACAGGCAATTTAAAGTTGATTGCTTGTGACTTTTTTTTTGGCCCCTAACATTCATCGAGCTCTGGACTTAGTAATTTTTTTTCCGTTTCGGTAGTGACATAATGGTGTCACTACCGAAACGAAAAAAAAAAAGTTCCCCCAAAAACCTGTTAGGAGTACGTTTCAGGCAATTTAAAGTTGATTGGTAGTGACTTTTTTTTTGGCCCCTAACATTCATCGAGCTCTGGACTTAGTAATTTTTTTTCCGTTTCGGTAGTGACACAATGGTGTCACTACCGAAACGAAAAAAAAAATTGTTCCCCAAAAACCTGTTAGGAGTACGTTTCAGGCAATTTAAAGTTGATTGGTAGTGACTTTTTTTTTGGTCCCTAACATTCATCGAGCTCTGGACTTAGTAATTTTTTTTTTCGTTTCGGTAGTGACACCATTGTGTCAAAAAAAAAAATTTGTTCCCCCAAAAACCTGTTAGGAGTACGTTTCAGGCAATTTAAAGTTGATTGGTACTGACTTTTTTTTTGGTCCCTAACATTCATCGAGCTCTGGACTAAGTAATTTTTTTTTCGTTTCGGTAGTGACACCATTGTGTCAAAAAAAAAAATTGTTCCCCCAAAAACCTGTTAGGAGTACGTTACAGGCAATTTAAAGTTGATTGCTAGTGACTTTTTTTTTGGTCCCTAACATTCATCGAGCTCTGGACTTAGTAATTTTTTTTTCGTTTCGGTAGTGACACCATTGTGTCAAAAAAAAAAATGGTAGCACTTTACAATAATGACCCGTTATAAAGCATTTATAAACGTTTATAAGTAGTTTATAGACTACTAACAAATCATTAACGACCTGTTTGTTGACATTCGTAAATGATTACTAAAACCTTTATAACTTCAGTTACAAATCATTTGTAAAGTATTAGTAAGTAGTAAACTATTCATGAATAAGCCATTTATATACATCTGTAAAAGATTATTAAATCATTTGTAACGACCCATTCTAAAGCATTCATAAACATTTATAAGCAGTTTGTAGACTATTAACAAATCATTAACAACCTGTTTATTGACATTCGTAAATGATTACTAAAAACCTTTATAACTACGGTTACAAATCATCTATAAAGGTATTAGTAACTATTCATGAATAAGCCATGTATAATACATCTGTAAATGATTATTAAATCATTTGTAACTGATGTTACATAATATATACAAGCTATTGGTAGCTTGTTCATGTTTAACATATGCTTTGTTAAACATTCCTAAAGTATCTATAAATCCTTAGTACATGTTATTATGTGCCCTATAGTAAAGTGAAGACAGTTCATCATTTACAACTGTCTGTTAATGTGTTTGTTCATGTTTAACATGCTTTGTAAAACATTCCTAAAATATATATAAATCCTTTGTACATGTTATTATGTGCCCTACAGTAAAGTGAAGACAGTTCATCATTTATGACTGTCTGTTAATCTGGACTTTCTCCTTACCTGTTGTAAACTACCTGGCTTTCATGAATGCAGACACCAAACAATTACTAGAATTATCATTCATGTTAAGCAAATGATGCGTAAGACATTCGTAAAGAGTATGTAAACCATTTGTGGTGTTAGGGACCAAAAAAGTCACTACAAAGTACTACCAATCAACTCTAAATTGCCTGAAACGTACTCCTAACAGGTTTTTGGGGGGACGATTTTGGCCTCCACACATAGTGATTATTTCGGATTTAACTTTCGTTTCGGTGGTGACCAACTTTCGTTTCGGTAGTTTGATTACAAAATGTAAGTTGTGTAAAAAATAATCTGACTATACTAAGTTGTTATTTGTTTGTTTAAGTCAGGCTATACTCTACTCAGAGTCATAAGTTTACAAAATGTACTAAAGTACAGTGAACGTCTGTGCGGTTTGTCTTCATCACTGAAAATAACGTACATGTAAACTGATGTCATGTGCAGTTGGGGTGAAGAAACACAACCATTTCACTCCTAATACCTATTTGATTTGACATCCTGACTTGCTGCTGTAGCTGAGGCTTGAACCTGTTACCTGCGGCTCACTATTCAGTGACTCTATCCATTCACCTACAGCTGTTTCCTTGGAATCTGCGGTTCTGAAACGTTTTGCTGTAAACCCCCCAAATTGACATGTATTTGGGCAGTGGACCCCAATGTGAAAAGATGTAGTGTCAGGGCCCCCCATGAAAAAGATTTATATTTATGCTGTAACACATTTTTTTTTAAGTTATTTGTCTTGTTTGTTGTTCAAGTCAAAGCACCAGGAAGGCTGTACTTGTCAGCCATCTGTTAGCTCAATGGGTTGAGACGCAGTATTCATGATCCAGAGGCCATGAGTTCAAATCCCATTGATGTCTTTCCTATGATTCTTTCCTTTGCAGACTGGCTTCCAGAAGATCAACTGAAAAGTACCAGGAAGGCTGCACTTGTCAGCCATCTGTTAGCTCAATGGGTTGAGACGCAGTATTCATGATCCAGAGGCCATGAGTTCAAATCCCATTGATGTCTTTCCTATGATTCTTTCCTTTGCAGACTGGCTTCCAGAAGATCAACTGAAAAGTACCAGGAAGGCTGTACTTGTCAGCCATCTGTTAACTCAATGGGTTGAGACGCAGTATACATGATCCAGAGGCCATGAGTTCAAATCCCACTGGTGTCTTTACTGTGATGCTTCCCTTTGCAGACTAACTTCTAGAAAAACAAGTTAAAACCACCAGAAAACCTGTAACTCTCAGCCAACAGCATAGCTCAACTGGTAGAGCGTCTGTCCAATAACATGCCTTGACTTGACTTGACTTGAGTGGGTTCGATTCCCACTTGAGTCAAGTGTCCCCGGTATCTTGGGGCAATGGATAAATTGACTGATATCCTTAGTGATGCTTCCCTTTGCAGACTAACTTCTAGAAAAACAAGTTAAAACCACCAGGAAACCTGTAACTCTCAGCCTACAGCATAGCTCAACTGGTAGAGCGTCTGTCCAATAACATGACTTGACTTGACTTGAGTGGGTTCGATTCCCACTCGAGTCAGTCAATTTATCAGTCAATTTATCCGTTGCCCCAAGTTACCTGGGACACTTGACTCGAGTGGGAATCGAACCCACTCAAGTCAAGTCAAGTCATGTTATTGGACAGACGCTCTACCAGTCGAGCTATGCTGTTGGCTGTGAGTTACAGGTTTCCTGGTGGTTTTAACTTGTTTTCTAGAAGTTAGTCTGCAAAGGGAAGCATCACTAAGGATATCAGTCAATTTATCCGTTGCCCCAAGATACCGGGGACACTTGACTCAAGTGGGAATCGAACCCTCTCAAGTCAAGTCATGTTATTGGACAGACGCTCTACCAGTTGAGCTATGCTGTTGGCTGAGAGTTACAGGTTTTCTGGTGGTTTTAACTTGTTTTTATAGAAGTCAGTCTGCAAAGGGAAGCATCACAGTAAAGACACCAGTGGGATTTGAACTCATGGCCTCTGGATCATGTATACTGCGTCTCAACCCATTGAGTTAACAGATGGCTGACAAGTACAGCCTTCCTGGTAGTTTTCAGTTGATCTTCTGGAAGCCAGTCTGCAAAGGAAAGAATCATAGGAAAGACATCAATGGGATTTGAACTCATGGCCTCTGGATCATGAATACTGCGTCTCAACCCATTGAGCTAACAGATGGCTGACAAGTACAGCCTTCCTGGTACTTTTCAGTTGATCTTCTGGAAGCCAGTCTGCAAAGGAAAGAATCATAGGAAAGACATCAATGGGATTTGAACTCATGGCCTCTGGATCATGAATACTGCATCTCAACCCATTGAGCTAACAGATGGCTGACAAGTACAGCCTTCCTGGTACTTTTCAGTCGATCTTCTGGAAGCCAGTCTGCAAAGGAAAGAATCATAGGAAAGACATCAATGGGATTTTAACTCATGGCCTCTGGATCATGAATACTGCGTCTCAACCCATTGAGCTAACAGATGGCTGACAAGTACAGCCTTCCTGGTGCTTTGACTTTTTTCTGCGGTTTCAGAACCGCAGATTCCAAGGAAACAGCTGTAGGTGAATGGATAGAGTCACTGACTAGTGAGCCGCAGGTAACAGGTTCAAGCCTCAGCTACAGCAGTAAGTCAGGATGTCAAATCAAATAGGTATTATTAGGAGTGAAATGCACTGCAAAAAAAACAAGGTTTCCGGCTATGAAAACCGATGAATATGAGATGTAAACTCAGAGAATTTACAAGAATTTACAAGAGTTTTCCACTCGGAAAACTCAAAGTTTTGTAGGTCGGTAAACTCCTGTATGGTACCAAATTAAGTATGCGTGACCCCCTGCTGGGGTTGCTGCCAGAAAATCACACCTTCAGCCCTGACCTAGATTTCCACAATTTGGTAGGGGGGAGATCCCCCCTCCCTATCTCGAGTAATGCTACTGAGCATGTGCAATAAGCCACGTATGATTGGCTGTGACGTAGGTGGGCATCCCGCCCTCATTTTGGGGGTCACATTGTGTGGGGGGGGGGGGGGGGGGGGCTCACAAGGTGACCCCCCCCTCCTAGGGATCTTGGGGGGGGGGGGGGGGTGCCCCCCCCCCTTATTTATTTATATTTATTTATTTATTATATATATATATATATATATATATATATATATATATATATATATATATATATATATATATATATATATATATTTTTTTTTTTTTTTTTTTTTTTTTTTTATATTTATTTATTTATTTATTTATTTATTTATATATATATATATATATATATATATATTTATATATATATATATGTTATGTATGCATTTATTTAGTTATATACACACACACACATATACATACATGATTCTGAAAACAAATAGGCAACAATCTCAGTCAGGTAAATTGTGTTTATTGATAAAAAAAAAAACATATGAATATATATATATTTTCTTAAAGCGAACATTTGTTACTCAAATCTTTGTTTCTGGGGATTCTACAAATATCTTCTAAAACAATTAAAAAAAAAATCCCCAGGGGTCCTTGAGGGGGTTCCAGGGGGTCCCCAGCTAAATGATGGATAGGAACCAAATGGACCCTTATGGGTCTGTAACTCTGAGAGTGTACAAATGGAACCAAATGGACCCTTACGGGTCTGTAACTCTGAGAGTGTACAAGTGGAACCAAATCTGCTCCAAAATCGTGGAAAATTTGTGCAAATCTTTGAATATATATATTTTCTTAAAGCGAACATTTGTTACTCAAATCTTTGTTTCTGGGGATTCTACAAATATCTTCTAAAACAGTAAAAAAAAAAAATCCCCATCTCCAAATGTTTTTTTCCAGGGACCCCCAGAAGTTGTACAAAACTCCCACAAAGGGGACAATAATAACAAAAAGAAATTGTAGTTCTGTCTCTCAGGCAGTGTCTCGCTGAACGGCCTCTCTTGTCTTTGGAGTCCCTCCACCAAACTGGACAACTTAGTTACTGTGTAAGAGAGCTAAAAATGAGCTGTTCTGTGCCAGTGTGTCTCGCCGCACGCGGTGGTGATGAAGGGAACGCGGGTCTCTTCGGTTGTCTTTCCTCTCCTGAAGCACCTGGCATAAAGCAGAAAGCTCCTCATCTCTCTCGGGTGGAGATGAAACAATCCACACCGCCCGTCCATCTACGATGCCGTCCTCTTCATCTGGGCCTGCGTGCGCCCACACGGCCCTTTCTCCATCAGACTCCAGACATGCAGTCCTGGTGGTCATCAACTGTAAAACATAGAATAGCAATTAAATTATGTATTACATTACCATTATTACAGGAACACAGAATGTAAAACAAAAAAACATCTTACAAACAGTTCCATATAACTTACCCTCAATCTTCTCTGTCGGCTCTTCATTGAGGCATTCATCTTTTTCTTCTGGTCAGCATTCTCTGGTTGGTCCAGGCGATGGCTTCTTCTCAGAGACTCAAAGAGAGTCCTGCAAGCCGCTGAAATACAAGGAAAACACAATTAGGATCTATTTAGTTGTTTATCTACACAAACAACACAATTCCACATCTACACTGCTCTAAAAGAGAACCTACATGTGACTGCAATGTTTAACTGGCCCCAGTAAAAGTCTAAAAAGCAGTATATGTTAGTTGACTTGATTCCAGAGAAGCCAGTTTCAGAGTGCAGACTGCAGACTGTAGACACCTCCACCCCACCCCCGACCTGTTCAAAGCCTCCATCAAAACCTAGCATTTAAGCTTTTGAACTGTATGTGAAAGGCTAACACAATTACCTACTTAGATAAAAATAAAACAAATCAATAAATATGTTATAGCACATGTAAAAGTTTCAGCTAATAGCTTAGCTAGCATACTATAATAATTCAACCAAGACAAGCAGGAAGAATACCCAAACTGAGCAGCATAAAACAGCATGAAAATAAAGTTTAGCTTGTGTTTAGCTTGATGTAAACAAGCCATAGGCTTTTTGGGGTTTAAAATCCTCTTAGCAGACCTTGTATTGAACTGTAGGTTACTTGCTCTTTTTTTTTAGCAAACTGCTAATAAAGTATTCAATCAAAATCAAACAAAGGAATACACAATAATCTATAACTTAAAGAGATCTGTACAGCATGTAAATCCACTTACTTTCTTAGTTTTCACTCCTCTCTGCTTGGCTCCTTTTCTGATTTGAATTTGGTGAACAAAGGGACTCAATGGGGTCCTGGAAGGGCCCAAATAAGGACCTTTAGCTGTCCTGAGAAATGCCTGACCAAATAAACAATAAATAAATAACAATAAAATACTAACTGAATACTAAATACAATGGGCTTGCCTGTCTTAAGGTAAATGTGTAATAATGCATAAAAGCAAACATCACCAGCCTTTATCAACATAACCTGTGCTGCTGTAAATGAACACCCGTCTCTCTCTCTCTCTCTCTCTCACTCACTCACTCACTCACTCACTCACTCACTCACTCACTCACTCACTCACTCACTCACTCACTCACTCACTCACTCACTCACTCACACACACACACACACACACACACACACACACACACACACACACACACACACACACACACACACACACACACACACACACACACACACACACACACACACACACACACACACACACACCATCCCCCTTCACACCTCAAGCAAGCTCGCTTGCTTAGGCTACTCCCCTGTCTGTCTTTGAGTGTCTTCCCACAGGTCCTGCAGGCTGGGCATTGGGTTTTCTGAAAAACTTGTGTCCAAAACAGTTACTTTTCAGGATTCCATTTAAAAAAGCATTTGATGCTTTTGTGTGACGCTGTAGTATGAAGAAGTAGGGCGTTTATCTAATAAAAAACATAAGTTTGAATATGGAGATAAGAGGTTTCTTTTCGACAACAGCGATATAGCAGCAACTAATTTGGTCTTCTTCAGTTTAGTCTTTGGTTTGCACACATCCACTCACTTACTGATTCTACAGACTAACACACTCCATGCCATTCTTTGTTATATTTAAGTTAAATATATGATATTATTGTATACACTTTTAAACCAGCCGTGTGTCTTCCTCCTTTTTGTTATGGCCTACGAGCCAGGTCGTAACAGTGTACAGTAGGTAAGATACCCGCAGCAGCACATAAAGCAGACATGTCCAAAGTCTGGCCCAGGGCCCAAGCGTGACACACAGGCAAAGGTGGACACACGCACACACACACACACACACACACACACACACACACACACACACACACACACACACACACACACACACCATTAAGTCAGTCACCTATTCGGTGAACAGATATGGGAAATATTCTTATTCACTTAGATTATATATAAAAAAAAGATTAACAAATGAAGCCTTTTTTTAAGCCCTTAACAAAAACATTGAAAAGTATAGTTTTGTTTTGTTCCATTTTTGCTTTGGGAATGGGGAGAGGGAGAGAGAGACCCCCTCTTTAAACAAAGAGTGAATTTGGATGTCAAAGGAAATGGCCAGTCTCCTGCTGGGTCTTTGTCTGGCAGAGGAACGGTAAATCACTGATTTCCAAAGTATATAGACGTATTTCACAGTAAACATTTTCAACTGTAAATTTCCAATTACGTACAAAAACACCAGCAAACTGCAGGTTTACTGAGCAACTGTAAATGCCCAAAAATGCCCATTAATGCCTCTTTTCTTGCAGTGATGGTTGTGTTTCTTCACCCCAACTGCACATGATATCAGTTTACATGTACATTATTTTCAGTGATGAAGACAAACCGCACAGACGTTCACTGTACTTTAGTACATTTTGTAAACTTATGACTCTGAGTAGAGTATAGCCTGACTTAAACAAACAAATAACAACTTAGTATAGTCAGATTATTTTTTACACAACTTACATTTTGTAATCAAACTACCGAAACGAAAGTTGGTCACCACCGAAACGAAAGTTAAATCCGAAATAATCACTAAGTGTGGAGGCCAAAATCGTCCCCCCAAAAACCTGTTAGGAGTACGTTTCAGGCAATTTAGAGTTGATTGGTAGTACTTTGTAGTGACTTTTTTGGTCCCTAACACCACAAATGGTTTACATACTCTTTACGAATGTCTTACGCATCATTTGCTTAACATGAATGATAATTCTAGTAATTGTTTGGTGTCTGCATTCATGAAAGCCAGGTAGTTTGCAACAGGTAAGGAGAAAGTCCAGATTAACAGACAGTCATAAATGATGAACTGTCTTCACTTTACTGTAGGGCACATAATAACATGTACAAAGGATTTATAGATATTTTAGGAATGTTTTACAAAGCATGTTAAACATGAACAAACACATTAACAGACAGTTGTAAATGATGAACTGTCTTCACTTTACTATAGGGCACATAATAACATGTACTAAGGATTTATAGATACTTTAGGAATGTTTAACAAAGCATATGTTAAACATGAACAAGCTACCAATAGCTTGTATATATATTTTTGGTCCCTAACATTCATCGAGCTCTGGACTTAGTAATTTTTTTTTCGTTTCGGTAGTGACACCATTGTGTCAAAAAAAAAAATTGTTCCCCCAAAAACCTGTTAGGAGTACGTTTCAGGCAATTTAAAGTTGATTGGTAGTGACTTTTTTTTGGTCCCTAACATTCATCGAGCTCTGGACTTAGTACAATTTTTTTCGTTTCGGTAGTGACACCATTGTGTCACTACCGAAACGAAGTTAAATCCGAAAAAAATCACTAAGTGTGGAGGCCAAAAAAAAAATTGTTCCTCCAAAAACCTGTTAGGAGTACGTTTCAGGCAATTTAAAGTTGATTGGTAGTGACTTTTTTTTTGGTCCCTAACATTCATCGAGCTCTGGACTTAGTCATTTTTTTTCGTTTCGGTAGTGACACCATTGTGTCAAAAAAAAAAATTTGTTCCCCCAAAAACCTGTTAGGAGTACGTTTCAGGCAATTTAAAGTTGATTGGTAGTGACTTTTTTTTTTTGGTCCCTAACATTCATCGAGCTCTGGACTTAGTAAATTTTTTTTCGTTTCGGTAGTGACACCATTGTGTCACTACCGAAACGAAGTTAAATCCGAAAAAATCACTAAGTGTGGAGGCCAAAAAAAAATTTGTTCCTCCAAAAACCTGTTAGGAGTACGTTTCAGGCAATTTAAAGTTGATTGGTAGTGACTTTTTTTTTGGTCCATAACATTCATCGAGCTCTGGACTTCGTAATTTTTTTTTCGTTTTGGTAGTGACACCATTGTGTCAAAAAAAAAAATGTTCCCCCAAAAACCTGTTACGAGTACGTTTCAGGCAATTTAAAGTTGATTGGTAGTTTTTGGTCCCTAACATTCATCGAGCTCTGGACTTAGTATTATTTTTTTTCGTTTCGGTAGTGACACCATTGTCTCACTACCGAAACGAAGTTAAATCCGAAAAAATCACTAAGTGTGGAGGCCAAAAAAAAAATTGTTCCCCCAAAAACCTGTTAGGAGTACGTTTCAGGCAATTTAAAGTTGATTGGTAGTGACTTTTTTTTTGGTCCCTAACATTCATCGAGCTCTGGACTTAGTAATTTTTTTTTTGTTTCGGTAGTGACACCATTGTGTCAAAAAAAAAAATGTTCCCCCAAAAACCTGTTAGGAGTACGTTTCAGGCAATTTAAAGTTGATTGGTAGTGACTTTTTTTTTGGTCCCTAACATTCATCAAGCTCTGGACTTAGTAATTTTTTTTTCGTTTCGGTAGTGACACCATTGTGTCACTACCGAAACGAAGTTAAATCCGAAAAAATCACTAAGTGTGGAGGCCAAAAAAAAAATTGTTCCCCCAAAAACCTGTTAGGAGTACGTTTCAGGCAATTTAAAGTTGATTGGTAGTGACTTTTTTTTTGGTCCCTAACATTCATCGAGCTCTGGACTTAGTATTTTTTTTTTTTGTTTCGGTAGTGACACCATTGTGTCAAAAAAAAAAATTGTTCCCCCAAAAACCTGTTAGGAGTACGTTTCAGGCAATTTAAAGTTGATTGGTAGTGACTTTTTTTTTGGTCCCTAACATTCATCAAGCTCTGGAGTTAGTAATTTTTTTTTCGTTTCGGTAGTGACACCATTGTGTCACTACCGAAAAAATCACTAAGTGTGGAGGCCAAAAAAAAATGTGTTCCTCCAAAAACCTGTTAGGAGTACGTTTCAGGCAATTTAAAGTTGATTGGTAGTGACTTTTTTTTTGGTCCCTAACATTCATCAAGCTCTGGACTTAGTAATTTTTTTTTCGTTTCGGTAGTGACACCATTGTGTCACTACCGAAAAAATCACTAAGTGTGGAGGCCAAAAAAAAATGTGTTCCTCCAAAAACCTGTTAGGAGTACGTTTCAGGCAATTTAAAGTTGATTGGTAGTGACTTTTTTTTTGGTCCATAACGTTCATCGAGCTCAGGACTTCGTAATTTTTTTTTCGTTTTGGTAGTGACACCATTGTGTCAAAAAAAAAATGTTCCCCCAAAAACCTGTTACGAGTACGTTTCAGGCAATTTAAAGTTGATTGGTAGTTTTTGGTCCCTAACATTCATCGAGCTCTGGACTTAGTATTATTTTTTTTCGTTTCGGTAGTGACACCATTGTGTCACTACCGAAACGAAGTTAAATCCGAAAAAATCACTAAGTGTGGAGGCCAAAAAAAAAATTGTTCCCCCAAAAACCTGTTAGGAGTACGTTTCAGGCAATTTAAAGTTGATTGGTAGTGACTTTTTTTTTGGTCCCTAACATTCATCGAGCTCTGGACTTAGTAATTTTTTTTTTGTTTCGGTAGTGACACCATTGTGTCAAAAAAAAAAATGTTCCCCCAAAAACCTGTTAGGAGTACGTTTCAGGCAATTTAAAGTTGATTGGTAGTGACTTTTTTTTTGGTCCCTAACATTCATCAAGCTCTGGAGTTAGTAATTTTTTTTTCGTTTCGGTAGTGACACCATTGTGTCACTACCGAAAAAATCACTAAGTGTGGAGGCCAAAAAAAAATGTGTTCCTCCAAAAACCTGTTAGGAGTACGTTTCAGGCAATTTAAAGTTGATTGGTAGTGACTTTTTTTTTGGTCCATAACATTCATCGAGCTCTGGACTTCGTAATTTTTTTTTCGTTTTGGTAGTGACACCATTGTGTCAAAAAAAAAAATGTTCCCCCAAAAACCTGTTACGAGTACGTTTCAGGCAATTTAAAGTTGATTGGTAGTTTTTGGTCCCTAACATTCATCGAGCTCTGGACTTAGTATTATTTTTTTTCGTTTCGGTAGTGACACCATTGTGTCACTACCGAAACGAAGTTAAATCCGAAAAAATCACTAAGTGTGGAGGCCAAAAAAAAAATTGTTCCCCCAAAAACCTGTTAGGAGTACGTTTCAGGCAATTTAAAGTTGATTGGTAGTGACTTTTTTTTTGGTCCCTAACATTCATCGAGCTCTGGACTTAGTAATTTTTTTTTTGTTTCGGTAGTGACACCATTGTGTCAAAAAAAAAAAATGTTCCCCCAAAAACCTGTTAGGAGTATGTTTCAGGCAATTTAAAGTTGATTGGTAGTGACTTTTTTTTTGGTCCCTAACATTCATCAAGCTCTGGACTTAGTAATTTTTTTTTCGTTTCGGTAGTGACACCATTGTGTCACTACCGAAAAAATCACTAAGTGTGGAGGCCAAAAAAAAATGTGTTCCTCCAAAAACCTGTTAGGAGTACGTTTCAGGCAATTTGAAGTTGATTGGTAGTGACTTTTTTTTTGGTCCCTAACATTCATCGAGCTCTGGACTTCGTAATTTTTTTTTCGTTTTGGTAGTGACACCATTGTGTAAAAAAAAAAATGTTCCCCCAAAAACCTGTTACGAGTACATTTCAGGCAATTTAAAGTTGATTGGTAGTGACTTTTTTTTTGGTCCCTAACATTCATCGAGCTCTGGACTTAGTCATTTTTTTTTCGTTTCGGTAGTGACACCATTGTGTCACTACCGAAACAAAGTTAAATCCGAAAAAATCACTAAGTGCGGAGGCCAAAAAAAAATTTGTTCCCCCAAAAATGTTTCTGTTAGGAGTACGTTTCAGGCAATTTAAAGTTGATTGGTAGTGACTTTTTTTTTGGGTCCCAAGACGCAAGACCCAAAAGAGTCTTGAGTCGAACAAATTACTCCCGCGGAGACATCAAATTTCTCTTTTGGGTCTTGAGTCCCAAGACTCAAGGCCCAAAAGAGAAATTTGATGTCTCCGCGGGAGTAATTGGTTCGACTCAAGACCCAAAAGAAGGTGAACTGACTGTAATGATTCAAAATGTCATATTATATATAGAATAGAAACTCCATTCAAACTTTAAAATGTTCATCCTAATATGGACATTTTTGCCTGAAAAGGGATCTTTGAAATGTTTCATTGTTTTAGAATAGTACTCCTTTAAAAGTTCAGATATTTATAATGGAGGTCGATGGAAGATTTTGGGACCTCAAAAAAATACTTTCACCTAGAAACTCCATTCACAGTTAAAAAAATCCGCCTTACTGTGGGCATGCATCCTTGAGATGTTTTACTTTGAAATGATTTGTAGTTTTTGAAATATTTAATTTTAAGCGCCCAATGCATTGTCAATGGCAATGGACATTTAAAAGGGGAAAAGTACAAACTTTGGCTTTTACCTTTATCTAATCTTTCTTTGGGGGGGGGGGGGGGGGGGACAAGCAATAACCCCACATTTGCAAGACCACTTTGGTAGAGGTTTGGGTTGTGTAGTTACCTTGCCATCATGATGTAACTCCAAAGGTGGACAAGAAATAAAAAATCACACCCAGTGTGAAGTGGGCGGTGTGTGGTCATCACAACATGACTCACTTTAAAAAAAGGATAAATGACTTTTTTTAAAGTCCATACTGCTATTCATAGGGCTGCACATGTGTCATGTGTTTCGCTAGCCAATCACAGTCCTGAATTTGCAAAGTCACTTCCTCGTATGATTCCGGGGAGACATCAAATTTCTCTTTTGGGTCTTGAGTCAAGACTTAGGCTCCCGGGGACACATCAAATTTCTCTTTTGGGTCTTGAGACTTTGGGTCTCAAGACCCAAAAGAGAAATTTGATGTCTCCCCGGGAGCCTGGGTCTTGACTCAAGACTCTTTTGGGTCTTGAGTCTTGGGACTCAAGACCCAAAAGAGAAATTTGATGTCTCCCCGGGACAAGACCCAAAAGAGAAATTTGATGTCTCCCCGGGAGCTGGGACCCAAGCCTCAAGACTCTTGAGCTAAAAAGTTTGTGAACCACTGCCAAGATTTAGAACAGCGGTTTTCAACCTTTTTCATGCCAAGGACCCCTACATTGATATACATTTGGCCGCGGACCCCCATCTGAAAATGTTTTGTGCCAGGCACCCCCAGAAGCAAAGATTTGAGTTGAAAATGTTCGCTTTTTTTTATATGCACACATTTTCAAGATTTTTCAAAAATAGCAGATCTACAAGCTCATATATTTGCATATTGTTTTTATTAACGTTTGTATCAGTTTTGTAGTAATGTGTGTAGTGTTATTTAATTCTCCTTTCGTGTAATAGGCCCCAGCTTATTCAATGTGTTGGCATCCCTTGTGTTGATGTTGGAATGTTCCTATAAGGTCGAAGAAACATGTACGGGTTACTGACTTCTGACTTGATGTACTGTATGTGTTGAGGTGCACTAGACTAGATCTCCAATGGAGATGGTACTGTAGTTGGGGGGCTCTTCTTGCGTTACTAGCATTGATGGGTACAATTTCATCCATTAAAATGCAAAAAGTAGGCCTACAGAAATTGATTTGATGACTGAAGCAATATAAGACCCATCTTTAATAATAACCACATTCATCACTTAAAAGTTAATATCT
Organism: Gymnoscopelus microlampas; assembly: GCF_963454915.1. Lineage (NCBI taxonomy): Eukaryota > Metazoa > Chordata > Actinopteri > Myctophiformes > Myctophidae > Gymnoscopelus > Gymnoscopelus microlampas. The sequence goes on from NC_139944.1 coordinate 45,760,944, forward strand.
CTGTATGATTGCATGCACTGACCACACCCCCCAAGTGGGGGGGAAACTTTTTTTTATCATGGTAGATGTATGTGTTCTGGTGAATTTTGGGAGTTTGATACCAAATCAAGGAGAGATCAGGAGAAATGACAATCAAGGAGTCCTCAAGGAGATGTGGTTGAATTCAAGGAGACTCCTGCAGAATCCAGGAGGGTTGGCAGGCAGCCCTGACCGATAGTCCGCCACTTGGTCTTTCTGATGTTGAGCAGGAGGTATAGCCATAATGGAAATAAATTGGGCCTCTTCTTACTTCCGTCACATGTGTTACCAATGATACTAATGAAGGCTCTGTTCCATTCTGGTCACACAGAGTCAGGGTGCTGATTGATGTGCATGTTGGCTCACTGGAATCACTCTGCTACCCCAGTGGGTCTCAAAGTGGGGTCCAGGGACCCTCATGGTTCCTTGAGGGGGTTCCAAATGGCCCCTTACGGGTGTGTAACTCTGAGAGTGTACGGGTCCATTTGGTTCCATTTGTACACTCTAAGAGTTATGCGGGTCCTTGAAATTAAAAAGTTTGAGAACCACTGTGCTACACGAAATGGAACAGAGCCTTCATTAGTATCATTGGTAACACCTGTGAAGGAATTAAGGAAGAGGCCCAATCTCCTTCCAATACGGCTGCTGTGCATAGATGCCCCCCTATGAATAATGAAGCTCCCCACCAGGGCTCTGGTCTATTAATGCTCCTCCTAATTGTCATCTATGATACAGCTGGTAATGGAGGAGTCATGTGATAATTTCTGTGGGTGGCATGTACCCTAGTTAGCCTAAGTGGAAGGTGTAGAAGGTTAACAGGAAAGGTGACAGCACAATGATTGCATAAGTATCCTATTGTATGTTGTCAGTAAGATGACTGTTTAAACGCTCATCTATATGAAAATTCAGTCATGGTCATTGGCATCGCAACTGAGGGCTTCATTTGAAAAATAAAAATAGCACCTCTCCTCTCGTTTCGTTTGCAAGACTGAGAAAAGATGAAATATTATCTGCAAACTGTTTTACTTTCCCCCAATGTGGATTTAATCAGTTTCAACCTAAATGCCTAAACTTGTCAGGTACCTGTACATTACAGGTTTGTGAAGCCTGATTGTCTCCACCAGCCCGAAGGTCAGAGACCATGTTTTCGCCCCTGTCCGTCTGTGTGTCCGTCCGCTCGTCTGTGAGCAGCTAATCTCCGGCACCGTTGGACTGATCGACGTGAAACTTTGCACACACATTCCCTGGAGGTCAAGGAACAAGCTCTGTGTTTCACATAGGCCTGTTATAGCACCACCTTTTTTTTGCTAAACACATTTTCTATATTACTGCTACAGATTTTGTCAAAGCCTCACGTAAATCGGTACACATTATCTCTATGGTCATGTGATCAAGACGTATCTGTCAGATTTTTCATATTCCAGCTAAGATGATTGGCTAAGATTGTCCTCCAAAGTTTGCAGGAGTGGCCCATTTTGAACAAAATGCCACAAATCATAAACGCAGCGTTCGATTGCCGTGAAACTTTGCACACACAGTCCCACAAGGCCAAGGAAGAAATATCACCCTAGATTTTTCTAATCGGCCTCATGGTGGCACTAGAACAGGCCGATTCACGCTTTGAACCGTAAGGTCATACAATCAAAATTATTTCCCCCCTTGATTCCATCATTATGCAAAGCCCATTTCCACCTGCCAAGATTTTCAGTTTTTTTTAAATTTGCTGGCCCACAATAAGCTACCTGGCGGAGACCTGTGCTCTTGGAAGCAAATGTTTCTAGTTTATACTGTATTTGATCGCACAACGCAGTGAGAGCCAAAAACTGAAATCGAGAGCCAAAAACTGAAAATCTAAAAAACACATCATGATGCTGATGAACTGAGGCTAATTACAACAATTACAAACAGAGACAGTCAGAAAGAAAGTCACCTTTATTTGATGGATATAAACAAGCTGGCCAACACTCAATAGTAATATTCTGATACAGCACATACAATAGCAAACTTCTGGGGCACTGAAGACAGCCTCGTAGGTTTTAAAAACAGCGAACATAACACAGAGTATCCATGCGTCATTCAATCCTTCATTCATCCTCCCTTCATTTTTCTCAGGACATCCTGTGTTACAGTAGTTTAGTTTTTAGAGTTTTTTTTTTCTCTTATGTGTTCACAACACAACACACACGTGCACGCGCACGCGCACACACACACACACACACACACACACACACACACACACACACACACACACACACACACACACACACACACACACACACACACACACACACACACACACACACTACAGTAAATGTGCATGTCACACACATACATGCACTCATGCTTGCGCGCGTGTGCGTGCACACACGCACACACACACACACACACACACACACACACACACACACACACGTTCACGCACACACACACACACACACACACACACACACACAAACAAACAAATGCATACACACAAACAAACAAATTCACACGTACACATTTCACTCTTTTTTGTTAATACATTTACACCGGCAACCCTGAAAACATGCTGCACTCTCATAAAACTGCACAGGCTGTCTACTAAGGGGATACAATAAGTGAGACACACCACTCTCAAACACAACATCACACCGTCACAATGCACGATGCAGATGCAATTAATGTATGAGGACTGATGCTTCATGGGAAAATTAGCCCACGTTCACACAAGAAGTCATTCAGCATGCTGGACACTCACAGTTAACTTGTTCCTAGATCTTTTACTGTACAGCTCAGAACATTTACTTATACAAATAGTACAGTCTCAAACTGGCATATTCAATAAGCTGAAACGATAACAAAAATAAACAGAACTTAAATACAAAAATGAATAAAAAAGTAAAAACATAATATTGTTCTGTTAAACAAAAATGTTTCTGGCATTGGTCACAGTGATTTGTTTGATCCATAGATTTGCATTTTCAGCATCATACAATAAATAAAGAGCAACTTTTACCAAAGAAAAAAACAACGAAAAACTGAATATGTATGTTAGGCTTAGAATACTCCTGTTATTTACTTTTTTTCTGAAGGCCCTTTTGAAATTATTGATGAATCTATTGGCCTTCACTTCAAGTGTACTTCCACAGAGGCTGGTTTTAAGGCGTATAGATGCAAACATCCTGAGTGGCATTCTCACCTTCTGTGGAGAACTTCATTTTCATCTAGGATTGTTCATAGTCTAAAGCCCAGAAAACCAGCCCTAAAAGGTAAGATTACACCTCTCAAACTGTTTAGCGAAACAGCTGGGTTTCTTCTCACTCTGCATAGACAACAGGAGATTATCCTTTCATCGTCACTTTCAGTTGGCACATTATGTAAAAGTCAGCATGCTTGGGCACAATTGAAATGTCATGTTTTCTACCATGTAAATCATAGAAGCTATCTCACGGTAGGAGAACCCCCTACTTCAAGTATTTAGTAGTTAAGGACCTGAAAACGGAGGATTCAAACTCCACCCCCTGATGGTAAAGTGAGAGGATTTTTGCTTCTCTGTCTGTCTGCATTGCCTTCCGCTTTCAAATCCGTGACCGTTCTCTGAACATTTTGTAAACACAAACACCAAACGATGTCGCACAATAATTGCAGATTGTTGTCCAATGAGAGGGTCTGTAAGGTTCCTGCCTCAAGGGCGACATACAAATAAGATGATGTAGGGATCACCTTGGTCTGGATCCCATGAAAGATGGACACTTTCCACAACAATCAACAGCGGCCATAATGAGGGACACGCACACACGCACGCAGGCACACACACACACACACACACACACACACACACACACACAGGCACCATGGGAGACGGGAAATAACAGTCTAATAAATGTTCACTACACTGTAACAATGTAACAATGTCTGCTGATATCTATTTTTATTCAACTGTCACGGTCACATACGGCATGTCACCACTTCTGCATACAACAAGACGATGACAACGACGACAAACACACACAATTGAGAGCAGACGATGCATTCTGACAGAGTCGCCCAAACCTCCACTTTGATAGTCCTCACTCACAAGTGCATTGCCTTTCTGTCTGCTATAAGTGTGCAGCAGAAATAATCTCATTGCTACTTTAGTGAGCTGCAAGGTTTTAGAGGTACGTTTTTCACCTCCTGTTTCACTCTTGGTTGCCACAGGCCATGTGGTCTCAAATGAGTCTTAACAAATGTCTGCACACTTAAGAAAGGAATGTAGTATTATTTATTTTTAGATTGGAGAACAGATCTATCTTTCCAATGGTCTGCTCTTCAGCCAGACAGGCAGGATTAATATATATGTATATGTGTATATATATATCTATCTGTGTGTGTGTGTGTGTGTGTGTGTGTGTGTGTGTGTGTGTGTGTGTGTGTGTGTGTGTGTGTGTGTGTGTGTGTGTGTTTTCTAGACTGTCCAGTATTATCAGACAGGGAATGTTGCTTAGTGCTAAGGGGTTTTCTTACAACATCTGAGGAATTTCAAGTCACTCAACACAATAAGTAAAAGGTCGTTCTAAACTCCAGCCAGATAGGAAAATGACAATAAATAAATAAAGAAAACAAAAGAAAACAAACAAAATATATTTATCTAATATATTTATCTATATATATTATTATCTCCTCAGTTTGAAATAATTCTCGGACCACATATAGACACACCTTATAGATCTCTCTCTCTCTCTATATATATGTATAATATCTGCATATCTATAATATTATAATGTGTACAGTTTAACGAGGCACAGGCCACCTTGTTGAGAAAGATAAAACAAGTCACTATATTTCAGGGCAGGGGTCACACAGACTGCTGCTGAAAGGGAGGAGAGGAATGTGAATTACAAGGGAGATAATTATGGTGCAACGTAGCGGTAGCCATTGAGTATTTATGGCGTTTACCCAGAGACATGTCAAGAGACCTGGGTGTCAATAGACATCGATAGACCAATTGGGGGAAACTGGCTACTGACCACTTTTTCCCCACTTCATGAGCTTGAGTTAATATTCAGTTTGCGTGCGGGTGTAGCACACCGAAAAGTGCAGATCTACAAGCTCACAACACGTTGCAATGCAACGCGTTGTGACGTGAGCTTGTAAGATCTGCTATTTTTGGTGCATGACAACTGTGCAAATAAGTATAAATCAGGCTACAGTATATAGTCTATATTGTGGTATTTATAGTGTTATTTTATATTTTTATGTAGAAGAATATCACCACCCCATGGGTCTCAAAAGTGAACACTATTCAGAAAGCCCCATTGAGAAATTATGCAATGCGAAGTCTCCCTCGGTAAGCCCAGTTAGGGATGAAAGCCCCTATTATTGAGTAAAATGACTCAAAGATGCCGTTGACCAGGTCTTCTGACACACACGTATGTTTTTGTGTTTGAGCACCAGCAGAAGCACCATTAGTAAAAGATCCCTGCAACGGGGGAGGAGGTGCAGAAGGTGCATAGTCTTGTTAGTCACTCATAATGATCTGATTAATGCAACGCAATTCATGCCTTCTGACCACTCTCTTTGGCCATTCTGTTCGGACAGCTCATTAACCTTTAATGGGAACAGGAAAGAAAGCGTCATTCACCCTCACCTCTATCTTGACATCTGCATAGATTTATTTTACTGACTGCCTCTGATTATCAAGTGACGAAACACGAGGAGAGATTTGAATGTTTTAGTTTCAACAATCCCCAGGAACAGGAGGAGGGCCCTGCTCATGAAGGCAGAAAATAGAATACATTAGAATAATTAAATAAAAGCCTTGCAGGCTATTACTCAGCTATCAAATCTTCCTTTTACCGACAACAAATAATAACAGCACCTGCCGAACTGTAATGGTATGTGTGGAACATGCTCCATAGAAGTATTAGGGGAAAAGAACAACAAATGAGCACTACATACGTAACATTTGGGAAATTACGTTTCTACAGGTGGGGGGGGGGGGGGGTGGAGTGGTAATAAACAGATAAAAATAATAAAACAGCCATTCTTTGGCACCTGAAATACAAGTTGCTGTGCAGAGTCGAGACAGGTCAGGCAGAGAGGGGTCAGAACCAAACGGACCATCATATCGGGGTCGGGGTGGGGGGACTGGAATGTAGCCATGATGACGAAGCCAGACGAAGGTGTGTGCTATAACCAGAACCAGACCAGTGGAACAGCCAGTAAGACAGTAAGTCAGGGCCCTGGTCATCATGAGCAGGTTGTTGTGGTTGGAGGAGGCATTCATCTGGGGGGGGGGGGGGGTGTTCAGTCAGAAGAGGGCCGGCCAATGGAAGGCCTGCAGTTAGGTTTCCAGTAGATGACGGACAAGTGAGCTGACAAGTGAGACACAGAGCTGTTGTCTTCATCCACTGCCTCTCTGTCCCGCTCTAATCAAGGGCCAGTCTTATCCAGTTGTAGACCCCCCCCCCCACCAGGGGTCTTTGAGGGTGTTCAACATCAAAATCAGTTTAACTACTTTAATTGAAAATAGCCGATCTACAAGCTCACAACGCGTCGCGATGTGAGCTTGTAGGTCCACTATTTTCAAAAGATCTTGCCAAAAAAATTGAAAAATGTGAACAACACAAATCCCGTATGGGGGTCCTTGTAAAAAAAAAAATCAGATGGGGTCCACGGCCACATACACATTAATTTGGGGGTCCTTGACATGAAAAGAGATTGAGAACCACTGTTGTATAGGACATGTCTGTCCCCAGTGATATACGGATGAGGTCCTTAAGTCACCTAAAAATGTATAAATAAAATAAAAACACATCATGGGTTTGGCTAATTGAAGTCAAGTGTTCAACATGAGAGACTATGTTCAGATAAAGTGTCTCCTTATTATGCTGAAATTACCTGACCAGCTGTCAGTCTCCTCGTGTGGCCTGTCCAGCTTAGTGCTTCCTCCTCTTCCCCAGGAAAAAAAAATATTGAAGGCCCCCAACGTTGAATATGAAATAAGTGATTGTGATAAAGGTTTGGTCTGGTCTGTGTTTCAACATCATGGCATGGCTGTGCACCTCCGATAGTGACTGAATCATCTGTAAAGGGAGAAAGATGAGGAATGGATGAAAAAACATAGAAAAGCAAAAGAGATTAAAGAAGTGATACGACTAGTCGACTACCATTCAGTTTGACACAAAAAGAAAGAAAGAAAGAAAGAAAGAAATGAACAGCCGCTTCAGAGAGAGAAAATAATTGAGAACTGTAAAGTTGCAAAAAGTCTGACATCTCACCCCTCAAAACAACATTAGAGCTTTGGTTGTCACAACGAAGATTATGCCCAAATGCCCTCTTCGTCATCCTATGGTGGACGATGACATACGTAGGGCAATGGCAAGGGTTAGCATGAAGTGAAGAAAGCAGAAGTTACTGGGGTTAGCACAGATCCAAAGACGTTACGGGCAGAGCAAGCAGAGTGAAAGATATTCAGAAGAATTGGAGTGTGTCAGTAAAGTATAGACGTTTTTACACGAAAGCCATGATTTTGCATCAAAACAATCTGTGAATGTGATCACTGTTTTGTCTGTGTCAAATTAAAGGTGCTGTAAGTGATATTTTTATTAAAATAAGTGTTTTCCCATAGTAGTCAGTGCTAGAGTTCTCCCTGTCTCTCCAACTCTAGTGAACAGAAAATAAATGTTCAGGTCAAGATACCACTTTTATCCAATCAAGAGAGAGAACTCATACAGGACATAGGGTAAACAACTGAAATTGGAAGTGATGAAACAAATGAGTAGACAAAATTGGAGCTGGAACACTATAAAATCAAAGCTGATGTGAACATGAGACAGGGAGAACCCAGTTACTTAGAACAGTGGTTCTCAACCCAGCGGGTCGCCAAATAATTTGGGGGGGTCGCCAGATTTTTTGGTGAATGTGAAAAAAAAAAAGTGTTTTTTTTTGTTTTGTTTTTAACAAAATATTTTTTATGTTATTATTAATTCATGTTTTATCAGTTAATTTACTAAATTCAAGATAAAATATTTCATTATTAACATTAGGAAAACATTTTTAATGTAATATAATAAATAATTATCAAATAACCTATTATAATTAAATAACCTAACCCTAACCCTAACCCTAAAACCGAAATAAAGTAACCAAAAAACGGGGAAAAAACAAACCCAATCCGCCCAGAACCGCGAACGGGACCCCCCACATGCACACGCATGCATGTGGGGGGGCGCGGGAAATAATATCATTATTTTGGGGGTCGCGGCCTGAAAAGGTTGAGAACCCCTGACTTAGAACCCCGACCCAGAACCCATTATAGCAATGATTACTATCGAAATTAGTCCATGGGCCAGACCAGATGTCGGTACCACTCAAGGTGGCAAAAGTAACTTTTTTTGTCAGTAATTTTGGTTTTAGGTCAGTTTTGGCGCTTGCAAGCATTCCTGAGTCACAGCTAAATTAGTGTTATCAGCTGTTAAAGTTACTGAAATAAGGCATTTTAGACGCTGGTGCAAGTGGTACTGACATCTGGTCTGCCCATGGACTAAATATAGAGCTTTAACTTTTTAACCCCAAAAAACTATTTGTTTTAAACAAATAAATATCACTTATAGCACATGTAATTCTGCATCCAACCTGCCAATAATGCAGAACACTACAGTGATAGCAGTGCAGTACATGGCTAGCTTGTAAATTCTGGTGACTAGTTTCCAAAGTTGCTGACAGTGTTTATGGACAATAATAATAATAATACTATTTAGGTCACTTAACATAGATGAGATGGTTGTGACCAAAAGCCTTATAATAACAACATCAAAACATTTTCAAGAACAAACTGAGATGTTATATGTTTGACAGAAGACAGCTACGTTAAGCTGTTTACATACAGTACTAAGCACTTGTTCCTCCACATGAGAAACAGCCACACAGTCAAGAGGAAAGTCTCACCTGGTCTGGGGCAGGGCGGTGACCAGCATGGGGGGGTCCCCGGGCAGGCCCTCCGCGATGGTGCGGAGGCGGGTGGCGTGGATGCTGGGAGTGTTGCGGGGCGTGTTGAGGGTGATGGGGGTGTGGAGGATGCTGGGGATGAGGATGCTGCGGGTGGGGCCCTTGTGGGTGGGACCCTTGCGGGTGGGGCCCTTGCGGGTGGGGCCCTTGTGGGTGGGGCCCTTGTGGGTGGGGCCCTTGCGGGTGGGGCCCTTGTTGGGGATGCTGGGAATGCGAATGCTGCTGTTGGGGCGGTCCGTGGGGGTGCTGCTGCTGCGGGTGCTGCTGGGGGTGCTGCTGCTGTGGGTGCTGCGTGTGGGGGTGTTGGGGCTGTGGGGGGCGCGGGTGCTGCTGCTGGGGCGGAGGCTGAGGGTGCTGAGGGTGCTGAGGATGCTGCGGGTGAGGGGGGTGAGGGTACTGCTGCTGCTGGGTCTGCTGCGGGTGTGGGTGCTGCTGAGGGGGGGCCTGGGGGTGTTGTTGCGCATGTGGTGCGTGAGGGTACTGCGCCTGCTGGCCGTGTGGAGGGTGGGGGTACTGCGGCTGTGGCTGAGGCTGAGGGTGCGGGGGCTGGGGGCCCTGGGGGTGGTGGGGGCCGTGCGGGTGATAGTGCTCGTCTTCGTAGTTGTCGGCTATCAGCTTCATTCTGCTCTGTGTCTGTGCGAGGATTAAAAGGAGGAGCTGCTGATTGCAAAGATGCAGAATAAAGGCAGCGCAGTACACAATCAATGTTCATCCAATATAACCGTGTATACCAGTGGTTCTCAAAGTGGGGTCAAGGGACCCCCAGGGGCCCTTGAGGGGGTTTCAGGGGGTCCGCAGCAAAATTTAGTATAAAGTTAATATAGCATCTAAATCAGTTTAACCACTTTAACCCTACTGTACTGTATATGCTATTTGAACATTTCTTCACTAGTAGATCTGCTATTTTCAAGGGTTTGAATATTTTTGCAACATTTTAAAATGTTGCAGAAATCTTGTGGTCCCTGGCAAAATATTTTCAAATGGGGTCCATGGCCAAATAAATGTTAGTTTTGGGCTCCTTGACATGACATTTTTTGAGAAACACAGGCGAACACAACAGGTGGGTAAATGTAGTTAAAAAGCTGCACCGTAAGTTATTCATGCTAATTTAATATATAGGTGCCACAGGACCAACCTGCTGTTTAAGCTGGTGCATCAGTCTGTCTTTTTCTCTCTTGAGGGCCAACACCTCCTCTTGGGACTTCTTCTTATTGGGGCCAGAGAGCTCCAGCAGAGCGATGTTAGCATCCTTCTCACTAATGGCCGCCAGCAGAGCTTGTTGTCTGATACAAGAAACAACATTACCACGACGTCAGCATGAATTTCCCAGAAAAAACTAAAAAAGACATCAACAATGACGAGAGCGAGAAGTCGGTCAAAAGCAGTGGTGGACAAAGTATACTCAACCCCAGCACTTGAGTACTGGAGTACTAGCCCTATAGAATGGCTGTGATATTACATACATTTCATGTATTCCACATACACAGCCATAGATCGCTCCTAGTGACAGGTGTCATTAATTGCCCCATACGTATGTGCTACCCAAAGGAAGTTTTCATTTGTTCAGTCCTGCAATCATTTTGGGCCCGTCTCCGACAGAGAATGTTGTCCGCGTGCAGCTCGTGGAAAAGTGGAGATATTTGACAAAACACACGTTTTCTGCCAGAACTTTCAAACGGATATGAAACTAGAGGACAATATCTGACACCAAGTCGGAGGCATTCATTATTGGGTGAGTACACACGCAGCGTGACAACTTTAAACGCCGCCGAGATCAGTCTGCTACCTGGGCGAGGATATGAGCGATCTATGGCTGTGTACTGTATTTGGAATACATTAAATGTATGTAATATCATAAACAGTAGCCATTCTTTTTTTAAAGATATTTTTGGGGCCTTTATTAGATAGTACAGTAGTCTGACAGGAAATGTGGAGAGAGAGGTGGGTAGTGACACGCAGCAAAGGTCATTGGGATCGGAGGAATTCGACACGCTGTCAGGCTGCATCAGCAGCCTAGGTGCCCGGACCACTATCTTAGCCGTCTGGGCCATATCACAGCCATTCTAGGGCTACTGGAGTACTTGCTTTTAAAAATACTTAAATATTTAAAGGTACATGCTTTTAAAAATAGTACAAATTAAAGTACATTTAATTAAGAGAAGACGTCAGCAAAAGACGTCAGATGACATTAACGGCACTAACTTCATTTCCAGGATCTCCTCCAGCTGTTTCCTGCGTTCCTGCCTCATGTTGGTCAGATGTCCGTCCCTCTCCTGCAGGGACTGCTGGGTGGACGAGAGCCGCTGCTTGGTGGCATCCAGCTCCTGTCTGGTCCTTTCTAGGGTGTTCATTAGCTCTTCCAACTATAGGGATGGGACGATAATCGTTATTATTATAATCGTGAATCTTTTTTCACTCTACACAAATCGATTCGCTAAAAATAGCAGATCTAAAAGCTCACAACACGTTGCAACGCGACAAGTTGTGAGCTTGTAGATCGGCTATTTTTGGCGAACGTTCCCCCCCAGAATAGGGATGCTGGGTTTTCAAGCGGTTAACAAAAGTGGCATTTGAAGTTTTAAGCATATTTTGATTATCGGGATAATATCGTATTTTTGACACAATAATCATGAGGTGTAATTTTCAAATTGTTCCATCCCTACTACCAACTGACATGCACGCACACACACACACACACACACACACACACACACACACACACACACACACACACACACACACACACACACACACACACACACACACACACACACATGCACACATGCAGCCCCACAAAAACAACACTTCAAAAGAAACCTGCACCTTTAAATGGTCCACGGGGCCATCCTTACGAGGATCCAGCCCCATGCCTTTCTTGTCTGCTTGGGATCCAAGTTTAATGTTTGGACCCTTTTTAACTTGGTCTTTTCCTCCTGGTCTGAAAAAGACAAACGGATAGAAAATCTCACATCAAAGGAGTCATCTCATTGAATCTGATGTTCATTAGCCTTAAACTGTTAGCAAAATTATTTTAAAAAGTGGGAGTTTGGAGACAGTTGTTACCAAAGGTGATTAGATTGAATACTGAATTTGCAATGAATTAATTGAATACAGGGAAAGCATCTGTGTCTTTTTAGATATTAGCTAAAAAGCATGATTTTATACTTTGGCTATTCAAAAATAGCAGATATTTTGGAAAAATCATGCCATTTTGTGCAAATCTTTGATTATATATATTCTTTCTTTTAAAGCGAACATTTTGATCTCAAATCTTTGCTTCTGGGGGTCCCAGGAACAAAATATTTTGAGATGGGGTGCACAGCCAAATACATATAATTTTGGGGGTCCTTGACATGAAAAGGTTTGAGCACCACTGATATAGCAACCTGAGTTTTTCAGAAAACTGTTAGGATTTAGAAGACATTTTAAGGAATCGGCCTCATGGTCTTACTGGCTTAAGCACAGTTTATCATTGGTGTGTTAGAGGACCTTGTTGAGATGACTCACACAGGCTCACAGGCAATAAGGCAGCACAGTTATGCCTAAATAATTCCATACGCCGAAAATAGTCGATGTACAAGGTCACAATGTGCTGCAACTCGTTGTGAGCCTGCAACTCGTTACGGCTCATTGTGAGCTTGTAGATCGGCTATTTTTGGAGCTGGACACCATTGTACGACTAAGTAGAATTCAGGCATTAGCATGAGGGTGGCGGTGTGCGTCAGGTGACAGGTGGCAGTGTGAGGAGAGAGGGGGGGGGGAATCATGCCAAGAGGAACGTCACTTACCGGCTAGGAGCTAGACTGCAGGCAGAGGAAGAGGAGAGGAGAGGAGAGGAGAGGAGAGGAGAGGAGAGGAGAGGAGGGGGGAGGGGGGAGACAGGACACAAGAGCAGACACAGAGGAAAGAGTAAAAGAAAAAAGAACAACGACAAAGACATGGTCAGACATTAGACGTTCTACAGTACATAAAACAAAACAGGACCCAGAGAAGATCAAGGTGCACAGTGAAATCCTCAGTGTTAAAAGTATCCCCATGGCTAATAAGCCAAATATGCCTTAACACATTATAATTGTCCTCTATTACTATTTTCTTTAAATTCAAAACAAATATTTTTTTTATTTTAGAAATAGTTCATCTTTTACTGATGGGGACAACACCCGTCGCAGGTTGATGATGTAATTTGTTCATGTGTGGTCCTACATGGAATGTATGGAATGCATATGCTAATAAAACATTTAAAATATTGTTTTGATGTTCATATTAACCTTAGGAAGTATTCAGCTGTTTTTTATTAAGACATGCTAATAACATGGACAAATGACATCATCAACTTGTGACGGGCGTTGTCCCTCTTGAGTAAAAGATGAAATATTTCTAAAATACTAAAATATTTAAGTTTTACATTTTAGTTATAGAGGGCAATTATAATGTATTAAGGCATATTTGTTTTGACCCACATGGACCCAAAACGGTCCATTTGGATCAGTGATGTGCTCATCATCCACATACAATGTGGGCGAGTTCAAAGGCACCTACACACACACAACATTCTCAGCGTCAGTTTAACTCTACGAGAGTGTACAAATTGACCCATATATGTAAGCGGCCGTCCACTCTTTTTTTTACACTCCCGTAGTTCAATGAACACGGGACGTTTGCTGTGTGCAACGGGCGGCTGCCTCGCAGCCGGACAGAGCTGAAACAGGGTGCAGATGGTACAATGTGCATCTGCCGCCAAGGCCTGGGAGTGGCAGACATGCAGTCGGAACAGGGGAAAATCAGCCGTGTGGAAAGAAGGGAAAGAAGAGGAAGAAGTATAGGTTGGAGCATCGAGCAAAAGATTAAGCAAAACGGTGGGTTTGAGGACAGTTATATTGCAGACAGCAAGAAAAGGTTGTCTGGGTTCAGGTGAGTAAAGGAGGGTGAGTGGTACAGTTAGAGATTCAAGTTGCAGACGTCAGACAGAGGAGGACAGCTGATAGGATACAACCTCAAGGTGACCGCCGGTGGTCCAGTTCAGACCCTACCGTACCGTACGGTACCTACTATACAGCAAGTAGACCAAAGGATTGGCACACTCAACTCAAAAACCTTAAGATTAATGCCAGGTGCAGATTCTTAACCATGACATACACCATCAAAAATAAAAATAATTGCAGAAACGATTGTTGCTGCAACGCGTTAAAAAAGAAGCTTTGAAACATACTGTGAGTGAACATGTTTCTACCTATACTACAGCAACAAAAGACCTGCAGCATGATAACTTTATTCATGCAGGCCACCACCACACTGTTAGTACGTGGTGGAGCAGCGTTATCCCAAGGCCTATACCACTTGTGCAAGGACGTGCTGTAATTGGCCAGTAGCCACTTTGAGTGGCAGTTGGGGCAAACGCTCTCGCCAAAACATGATTCACGATTCTGTCCCTATCGGTACATGCTGTAACTCTGAGTCGGCTCAAGCGAACTTCGCAACGTTCGGTGTGGCGACTCGCTCGATTTAGCTTACTCGGCGGTGCCTCTCGTGGCCTCTTCGCTTGAGCCGGCGCGCCTCCGTTGCGGTCAAAAACTATACTTCTATATATCTACCCAAGAATGTTTTCGCGGTTGTTGTAGGCGAGAGGCAGTTCCGTGTGCGTCACAAAAGCAGGCCGTGGTTTTTGGTAGACGAGAGGCAGTTCCGCGTTCGTCACAGAAGCGGGGCGTGGTTATAGCACAAGCGGTATAGGATTTAGTATGTCGCGGTAGGGCAAGCTAGGCAGGGCAGGATGGACTGTGGGGGGGGGGGGGGGGGGGGGGGCTCACAGGGAAGGGGAGCAGGTAAGGAGCAGACACTGGAAAACATCATCAGAGAATAAAGCGGTAGTTTGATGATGTTATTGAGAGGAAATTGAGGGACAGTGGTGAGTGAGATTAAAAAGAGATGATGGGTGGAGACAGGCAGATATAGGTGGCTGGTGGTATAAGCAGGGGAGACATGCTGATGACAGGAGAAAGTCTCAGCTCTAATACTGACAGAACCTTCCTACATATTAAGCTACACAAAACAGCCAACACGACACAGAACAAGGTATATAATGTGTGTGCATGTGTGTGTACAGTGAAATACAATGTATTAAGTGTGGTAGGGTGCAAGGGAAACAGGCAGGTTGTAAAATCACACCAAGTATATTTGTATATTTTGTATATTACCTGCCTATAGGGACTACAGATGGTAATTATCATTCTTGCCAACTCCAGCATGTTTACATATTGTATATGGATGTTCATTAATGTGCTCTGACTGAAACACAGCAATACGTGCATTATAACTGCAATCCAACTTCGGATTCATGGA
This sequence comes from Gymnoscopelus microlampas, assembly GCF_963454915.1. Lineage (NCBI taxonomy): Eukaryota > Metazoa > Chordata > Actinopteri > Myctophiformes > Myctophidae > Gymnoscopelus > Gymnoscopelus microlampas. The sequence continues at coordinate 45,776,271 of NC_139944.1, forward strand.
AATTGTGCAATTTGTTTGCTGATATCCTTTTCTTTGATGATTATCTTGTCATATAGACGGCTTGGTCTTGGTGTGATTTGCGGCCTTGTATGAAAGCACCATGATGCCACATCAGACCACAACATGAACCACAGGGCACAATAACACCTCCATGGAATACATCACAGACACAATATGCCTAAATTGACATATATTGACAGAATTTAGACTTGATACTTGACAATGGTTGTTGTGTAAATGATGCAAAACTTTCCGCATCATGCTTGTGATGTTACACTAAAATAAAAAATTATCAATGTAACATCATAATCATCATATGCAATGTATCATAATTTGTACATTCCTTGTTAACTGTTTTCTCATCAATGCAGAGATTGATGCTCGCAGCCACGTGCAATTTAGAGACAGAAAATAAGACACATACACACAAGCACACATAAAGACATAATACACACACATGCGCAAACAGACACATACACTGAGGGACTACTTGCAGCACCAACATAACAGACCCACCTTTACACATTCCCAAACAACTGAAATAACACAAAGGAATGAATAATATTCGCACAGGAATGACATGGATCTTGAGATCTGTCATGTGGATGGGCAAAGAAAGTAATAGTACACATGTAGTAGAGCCCATCACTCTGATTGTCTGATATAACCCATTAAAACCGGGAAAGCATCTGTGTCATTTTAGAGTTTAGCGTTGGCTATTAGCAGATGTACAAGCTCACAGTGCGTACACTTCGTGCTGCGCTGCGAGCTTGTAGCTACATATGCTATTTAAAAAAAAAAATGGAACAATCTTTACAGTGTTTGAAAAATATTGAATCATTTTGAATTCATAAATCTTCTCTTCTGGGGGTCCATGGCACAAAACATTTTCAGATGGGGGGTCCACGGCCACATACATATAATTTTGGGGGTCCTTGGCACAGAAAAGCTTGAGAACTAGTGATTTAGAAGGCATTTGCTTGTTGCTATTTCTGAAAAATCATGAATATTTGTGCAAATCTTTGAATTTATATATTTTCTAAAGCGATTTTCTTTTTACTTCTGGGGATTCTACAAATGTCTTCTAAACAGTTTTTTGAAAAAAACTTATGTTGCTATAATATCAGGGTTCTGATGGTTCTGAGAAATATTTTGTTCCAGGGACCCCCCAGAAGCAAATATTAGTTTTAAAACACAGTTACAAATGTTCACTTTAAAAATATATATTCAAATTTCAATTGAATTTCTTTCACGATTTTTCAAAAATAGCACAAGCTTGTAGGGCGGCACTCGGTGCCACGCTATGAGCTTGTATATTTATGAATAGCCAAAGAAATCTAAAATGACACAGATGCGTTCCCGGATCGAATGGTGTTAATGGGATAAAGATCTGTGAATCCGTCAGACAGCATGCAGGCAGACCCATGCAGACCCAGGCAGCCACACAGATGAAACCAGAGGCAGGTCCAGAGGCAGGTGCAGCGGTGCGGTCACAGTCGCAGGACTCTAACCAACGCAGCCGAGCCGAAGTGCCAGGGGCAGAGCACTCACTTTCCCAGGAAACCCCACACCATGCCCCCTATCTGCGCGGGATCAGCAGCGGCGGTCACAGGGTGGAGCGGGTCGGGAGGGGCTCTGCCACCGGGACGAGGGGCGGCGGTGGTGGGGCGAGGGGCAGGGGGAGGAGCGGTACTGGTGGCAGGGGGCACAACCCCCCTGCTACCAGGGAGAGTGAGAGAAGGGGTGGCACGAGCAGAGACAGAGAGAGAGGTGTGAGGGAGATGGAAAGAAAGAATGAGGGGGAAAAAACAGATTGAGGAAAACAAGTGAAAAGGGGGATTGAGAGTCATCAGAACACACAAAATCCTCAGCGTCAGTTTAACTCTATGAGAGTGTACACATTGACTTATATATAAATTGTAAATGGTGCATAGCACTTTTTATACAAAGCGCATAGTTTGATTCACCCATACATTCATACACCGATGGCGGAGGAAACCATGCAAGGCACCAACCTGCTCATCGGGAGCAATTAGGGGTTCAGCGTCTTGCTCAAGGACACTTCGACACTAACTCTGGGGGAGCCCGGGATCGAACTGGGAACCTCACGGTTTCCATCCAGCCGCTCTACCGGCCACTCTACCCCTGAGCCACTGCCGCCCCCTATACATAAGCGGACAGCTTTTTTTTTACACTGCCGTAGTTCAATGAACACGGGACGTTTGCTGTGTGCAACGGGCGGCTGCCTCGCAGCCGGACAGAGCTATGAAACAGGGTGCAGATGGTACAATGTGCATCTGCCGCCAAGGCCTGGGAGTGGCAGACATGCAGTCGGAACAGGGGAAAATCAGCCGTGTGGAAAGAAGGGAAAGAAGAGGAAGAAGTATAGGTTGGAGCATCGAGCAAGAGATTAAGCCAACGGTGGGTTTGAGAGACAGTTATATTGCAGACAGCAAGAAAAGGTTGTCTGGGTTCAGGTGAGTAAAGAAGGTGAGTGGTAGCCTCGCGTAGCTAGACTATATCACTGCATGGATATGAGTCTGGCGCTTCTATGAGGACATTTTTCTTTCAAGGGGCGGGATCAAAACAATGGCTCTGGACGCAATAAGGTTAGACCTACAACCAACTACCAATTAAAATTACCCATATTTGAATACTGGGCCCTGATTGGTCACCCCAGACTTCAGGAGCAGGAAATGGATTCACAACGGAGCTGTGCCAGACCCTCAGGGTGGTCCGCCGGTGGTCCAGTTCAGACCCTACCGTACCGTACGGTACCTACTATACAGCAAGAAGCCCAAAGGATTGGCACACTCAACTCACAAAACGTTAAGATTAATACCAGGTGCAGATTCTTAAAGGGATAGTTCACCAAAAAAAAAAATCCTATCGATTAGTCACTCCATGGAGACTTGAATTCATGGATATTTTTTTGTTTTTGTCGCATTCCTAAGCCAATAATTTGATGACCAGTGGAACGGTAGTCAGCGGCTCCGGTAGGAGACACAAAGGAGACTCTTTGTGTCTCCTACCAGAACCACTGCCGGTCATCAAATTATTGTTTGTTTCTACCTATACTACAGCAATATCTAAAGACCAGCAGCATGATAACTGTATTCATGCAGGCCACCACCACACTGTTAGTATGTGGTAGAGCAAGTATAGGCAGGGCAGGATGGACTGGACTGGGGGCGCGGGGGGGCTCACAGGGAAGGGGAGCAAGGAAGGAGCAGACACTGGAAAACGTAGAATAAAAAGAATAAAGCGGTAGTTTGATGACGTTATTGAGAGTAAATTGAGGGACAGTGGTGAGTTGAGGTTAGAAAGAGATGATGGGTGGAGACGGGCAGATATAGGTGGCTGGTATAAGCAGGGGAGATACTGTACATGCTGATGACAGGAGAAAGTCTCAGCTCTAATAATGACAGAACCTTCCTACATATTAAGCTACACAAAACAGCCAACACAACACAGAACAAGGTATAATGTGTGTGCATGTGTGTGTACAATGACATACAGTGTATTAAGGGTGGTAGGGTGCAAGGCAAACAGGCAGGTTGTAAAATCACACCAAGTATATTTGTATAGTTTGTATTGCATATTGTCAATTGTAATGTTACCTGCCTATAGGGACTACAGATGGTAATTATCATTCTTGCCAACTCCAGCATGTTTACATCATATTTTATATAGATGTTCATTAATGTGCTCTGTCCCTATCAAATAAACAAGAAAATACAATATGGGCTGAAACACAGCAATACGTGAATTATAACTGCAATCCAATTTGGGATTCATGGAAATTGTGCAATTTGTTTGCTGACATTCTTTTCTTTGATGATTATCTTGTTCATCTAGAAGGCTTGGTGTGATTTTCGGCCTTGTATGAAAGCACCATGATGCAATGACACCTCCATGGAGTCAAAGGAATACATCAGACACAAACCTAAATTGACATATATTGACAGAATTTAGACTTGATACTTGACAATGATTGTTGCATAGATGATGCAAAACTTTTTGCATTATGTTTATGATGTTATATTAAAATATGAATATAACATCATAAACATCATATGCAATTCATCATCATTTGTACATTCCTTGTTAACTGTTTTCTCATCAATGCAGAGATTGATGCACGCAGCCACGGGCAATTTAGAGACAGAAGACACATGCACAAGCACACATAATACACACACATGCGCAAACAGACACTATACTGTACACTGAGGGACTACTTGCAGCACCAACATAACAGACCCATCTTTACACATTCCCAAACAACTGAAATAACACAAAGGAATGAATAATATTTGCACAGGAATTACATGGATCTTGAGATCTTTCTATCACGTGGATGGGCAAAGAAAGTAATAGTACACATGTAGTAGAGCCTATCACTCTGATATAAAGTAACCCATTAAAACCGGGAAGGCATCTTTTAGATTTCAGCGTGTACACTTCGTGCTGTGTTGCGAGCTTGTAGCTACGTACATCTGCTATTTTTAAAACATTTGGAAAAATCTTGAAAGTACTCTTGAAATATTGGAGTTACAAATGTTCACTTTAAAAATATATATATTCAAAGATTTCTACAAGCTCGTTGTGCGGCACTCGGTGCCCCGCTATGAGCTTGTATATCTGCTATTTTTGAATAGCCAAAGAAATCTAAAATGACACAGATGCGTTCCCGGATTGAATGGTGTTAATGGGATAAAGATCTGTGAATCCGTCAGACAGCATGCAGGCAGACCCAGCCAGAACCAGGCAGCCACACAGATGAAACCAGCAGGTCACAGTCGCCAGACTCAAACCAACTCAGCCGAGCCGAAGTGCCAGGGGCAGAGCACTCACTTTCCCAGGAAACCCCACACCATGCCCCCTATCTGTGGGGTGGCAGCAGCGCCGGTCACAGGGGGGAGCGGGTCAGGTGGGGCTCTGCCACCGGGACGAGGGGCGGTGGTGGTGGTGGTGGTGGGGCGAGGGGCATGGGGAGGAGCGGGACTGGTGGCAGGGGGCACAACACTTTTACTTTTATAGAGTGAGAGAAGGGGAGGCAGGAGTAGAGAGAGAGAGGTGTGAGGGACATGGAAAGAAAGAATGAGGGGGGAAAAAACAGATTGAGGAAGAAAAGTGAAAAGGGAAATGAGAATCATCAGAACACACAAATTCCTCAGCGTCAGTTTAACTCTATGAGAGTGTACACATTGACCTATAAATAAATGGTAAATGGTGCATTTATATAGCGCTTTTTATCCAAAGCGCATATATTGTGCATTACATTCACACATTGATACACCGATGGCGGAGGAAACCATGCAAGGCACCAACCTGCTCATCGGGAGCAATTAGGGGTTCAGTGTCTTGCTCAAGGACACTTCGACACTAACTCTGGGGGAGCCCGGGATCGAACTGGGAAACTCGCGGTTCCCATCCAGCCGCTCTACCGGCCACTCTACCCCTGAGCCACTGCCGCCCCTGTACATAAGCGGCCGGCCACTTTTTTTTTACACTCCCGTAGTTCAATGAACACGGGACGTTTGCTGTGTGCAACGGGCGGCTGCCTCGCAGCCGGACAGAGCTATGAAACAGGGTGCAGATGGTACAATGTGCATCTGCCGCCAAGGCCTGGGAGTGGCAGACATGCAGTCGGATCAGGGGAAAATCAGCCGTGTGGAAAGAAGGGAAAGAAGAGGAAGAAGTATAGGTTGGAGCATCGAGCAAGAGATTAAGCAAAACGGTGGGTTTGAGGACAGTTATATGCAGACAGCAAGAAAAGGTTGTCTGGGTTCAGGTGAGTAAAGGAGGGTGAGTGGTACAGTTAAGAGATTCAGTTGCAGAGACAGTCAGACAGAGGAGGATAGCTGATAGGATACAACCTCAGGGTGACCGCCGGTGGTCCAGTTCAGACCCTACCGTACCGTACGGTACCTACTATACAGCAAGTAGACCAAAGGATTGGCACACTCAGCTCACAAAACGTAAGATTAATACCAGGTGCAGATTCTTAAAGGGAAAAAAACTTTTTGTTCTAGTCATCAAATCATTGGCTTAGGAATGCGACAAAAACAAAAAAAATATACATGAATTAAATTCTCCATCGATAGGGGAAAAAAAGTTATTTGGGGGGTAAACTATCCCCTTAAACATAACATACACAATAAAAAATAAAGAAATACCATCCGCACTAACAAAATACGTTTCAAAACGCATTGCAGAAACGATTGTTGCGTTAAAAAATAAGCTTTGAAACATACTGTGAGTGAACATGTTTCTACCTATACTACAGCAACATATATAGACCTGCAGCATGATAACTTTACTAACACTAACACTGTTAGTATGCGGTAGAGCAAGCTATAGGCGAATCCACTGACGCGCTGCCTGTAGGCAGCCATAGCTGCGGTGTCAACGGCTCCGCACCGCGACACCGCAGCAATGGCCGCCTACAGGCAGCTACAGGCAGCGCGTCTGTGGATTTGTCTATAGGCAGGGCGGGATGGACTGGACTGGGGGCGTGGTGGGGGGAGGGGGGGCAGGGAAGGGGAGCAAGGAAGGAGCAGACACTGGAAAACGTAGAATAAAAATAATAAAGCGGTAACTTGGTGACGTTATTGAGAGGAAATTGAGGGACAGTGGTGAGTTGAGGTTAGAAAGAGATGATGGGTGGAGACAGGCAGATATAGGTGGCTGGTGGTATAAGCAGGGGAGATACTGTACATGCTGATGACAGGAGAAAGTCTCAGCTCTAATAATGGCAGAACCTTCCTACATATTAAGCTACACAAGACAGCCAACACAACACAGACAAAAAAAATCACAGAACAAGGTATAATGTGTGTGCATGTGTGACCTGTATAAAGTGTGGTGAAAGGGAAACAGGCATGTTGCAAAATCACACCAAGTATATCAATTAATGTTGTACAATGTATTTTGTTTTTGTTTTTCTCTCTTTTTGTGTATTTGTATACTTTAATTGCATATTGTCAATTGTAATGTTAAGGACACAGCAATATGTTGGGTTTCATGGAAATTGTGCAATTTGTTTGCTTTCTTTGATGATTATCTTGTTCATCTAGAAGGCTTGGTGTGATTTTCGGCCTTGTATGAAAGGATCGTGATGCCACATCAGGCCACAACATGAACCACAGGGCACAATAACACCTCCATGGAGTCAAAGGAATACACATCACAGTCACAATATATGCCTAAATTGACATATATTGCAGAATTTAGACTACCTGACAATGATTGTTGCATAGATGATGCAAAACGTTCTGCATCATGTTTATGATGTTATATTAAAATATTAATATAACATCATAAACATCATATGCAATTCATCATCATTTGTACATTCCTTGTTACTGTAACTGTTTTCTCATCAATGCAGAGATTGATGGTAGCAGCCACGTGCAATTTAGAGACAGAAGACACATGCACAAGCACACATAATACACACACATGCGCAAACAGACACTATACACTGAGGGACTATAGTTGCAGCAGCAACATAACAGACCCACCTTTACACATAAATAACACAAAGGAATAAATAATATTCGCACAGGAATAACATGGATCTTGAGATCTTTCTATCATGTGCAGTGGCGATAGAGCGGGCGGGGGAGGGGGGCAATTACCCCCCCTGGCGGCCAGCCAATAAAAAAAATATATATATTTGCCAATATATGGCAAGTATATGCAGAATATATGCTGCATATATGCCATATGCAGGTTCATAAATGTGCATGTGGATAAATAGGAAATATATGTCTCATATAGCTTATATATGTCCACATACTGTATATGCCACATATATGGATATATATATGCACATATATGTAGAGATATATATTCAGGCGGACAATTTCGAACATGTCACATAATTGATAAACATATAAGTTGCATAAAAAACATATATGTTCATATATTTCCTTTGCCCCCCTGCTGGCAGAGGCAAAAATCGCCTATGAGTAAACATGTAGTAGAGCCCATCACTCTGATATAATGGGATAAAGATCTGTGGATCCGTCAGACAGCATGCAGGCAGACTCATGCAGACCCAGGCAGGCACACAGATGAAACCAGAGGCAGGTTGCAGCGGTCACATGGTTCGCAGACTCTAACCAACGCAGCCGAGCTGAAGAGTGCCAGGGGCAGAGCACTCACTTTCCCAGGAAATCCCACACCATGCCCCCTATCTGCGGGGGGGCTGCGTTCACAGGGGGGAGCGGGTCAGGGGGGGCTCTGCCACCGGGACGAGGGGCGGTGGTGGTGGTGGGGCGAGGGGCAGGGGGAGGAGCGGGACTGGTGGCACAACAACAAGGTATAGAGTGAGAGAATGGAGGCGTGAGTGGAGAGAGAGAGATAGAGAGAGTTGTGAGGGAGATGGAAAGAAAAAATGAGGGGGAAAAAACAGATTGAGGAAGAAAAGTGAAAAGGGGGGATTGGGAATCATCAGAAAGAGGGCGGAAGAGGGTGGAGAGAGGGCAATAAGGACAGATAGGTGAGGAACGCGAGACACAGGAAGGAAGAGGACAGAGTAGAGTGGGTAAAGATGGCAAAAGAAGGACAAAAACAAAAAAACAAAGTTATTCAAACACTACAGATAGTTAACATGACACCAGTGTTAATTTTGACAGCAAATTCTGATTTAGTCTTAGTCTTAAGTCTTTTGAATAACACACCGTTTAGCTTTAGTCCTATTTTAGTCATCTGAAATTGTTTAGTCTTTTTTTATTTAGTCTAAAGGTCTTAACAGACGGGAGCGGTGGACGCGGGCGTTACCGCTCGGATCAGCGGGGATCGCGTCGCGATCATTGCTGTTGTTCTGTGCAGTGCAGGGAAAAGAAAAGCTCACCACCATCCAGCTCTTGCCGCGCGCGTGCACAAACGAACACGAGCGCGAGAATTTCACGGGACCGCGCCCGCCTGCCTCACCGCCCCTCAACTTCTCCACACGTCCCAAATAATCGCCCGCCTCTCATTGAAAATGAATTACATACTGTAGGCGCGTCGGCCGCTCCGCGTCTGAAATAACCTTTAGTCTAGTCTCTAAATATCTTTTAGTCTTAGTCAACAAAATTAACACTGCATGACACTAAAATGAAAATTCTAGGCAGGGACACCGTCACTGGCAGGGTAGGAACATTGACAATGTCCATTGGCAGGGCAGGAGACGGGGCTCATGTGTGGATCTGATGAAATCTAACCAATCTCTACTCTACAGTATCTCTCAGGTGTTGTGACTGTTCTCGGTGGTGCAGCAGCCTCCCAATGGAGATCAATAGCTGTTACCCTCACACTGCAAATCATCCAAAATGTTTGGCCAGTTGGCTCTGACGTGGAAAAAGACATTGTGTATGGGTTTGTACTGCGTGTCCTGGCATGACCAGATTAATTTCACTCTGGCAGATTGGTCTGGTTTCCAGGCTATGTACTGCGGGGATGGGGAGGGGAGAATGAGGGCACTGTCATCTTTATGGATGTAGTCCATTAACTGGACATTTCTAATCCAACCCAATCAGGACTGATACACTGTAATTATGCCGTGCTCAGCCACTTCCCTTACAGAAGTGCTTGAGTTGGATTGATTAGTATACATTGGTAGTCACCAACAGCTAATACATTATGACAAGACTTACATAAACACCCTGTTTGAAGTTTCTCCAAATGCATATTACTCAATGTTGTCCATTGTAAGGCCAGGCTGAATGTACATCAAACGAGGATTCGGATAGCATCAGTGAACTTGCAGACTCACGTGATGTCACACTGGTACACAAAATGACAATGAATATGAAATGTTTGAAAGCTCACTTTAAGTCAGAGGCAATTAACCCATTAAGCCATTTCATACCATCAAGATGTTTTTTTGGGGAAACGAAACAAAACGACTATTGGAAATTATTTGAATAAAATAAAATCTTTTAAAATGTTTGAAATTCTTTGCCTATCATGACATGCCCAAAACAGGCATGCCAGGTTGAAAGTGGTAAACACTTATGAAGCACATATAGCATACAGTATGAGACTTTGAAGATGACACAGCACATCCATGACCCTCCATGATTTTTAGAGCTCTAGGATGACAGATGACAACTGGGTGGAATCTGATAACAGCGACAATTATTTAACTATTGTTAGCAAAGGCAATCATTCATAATTTTACTCGTGGATATAACACTATTTTTCAGTACACAATTTAACTCGTGAGAGCGTAAAATTAAACCAAATGGACCCGTAAGGGTCCATTTGGTTTATTTTTCCACTCTCAAGAGTTAAAGATCTATAATGGTCCATTCGGTTACGAACTCTCCATCATTTAGCTGGGGACCACCTGGAACCCCCTCAAGGACCACTGGTGGTTTCAGTACACCACGAGTGTAGTAACTAGGGGTGTGCCGATACACTAATTTCATGAAACGATACGATATTGGGCTCACGACATCGATACGATATCGATACGATATATGGCACTTGACAATTGGCAATTCCCTTGACATTGTATGTTTGTTATACCTTTCCAACTCTGCAATCTTCTTGTCCTTGTCGTTCTTCTCCGTTTCTACCTGTCCCAGGATGTCCAGGAGTCTCTCGACCTCCGTCTGGGCCTTGCCGGCTTCGTCCTTGTAGTAGGACACCTCCTTCTCCAGGAGCTTGACCCGGTCCACATACTCCGGGTTCCCCCTCGGCAGTGCCGAGGTGTGCTGCTCCACCTCATGAGCCTTCTGCAATGACATACACGCGCGCGCACACACACACACACACACACACACACACACACACACACACACACACACACACACACACACACACACACACACACACACACACACACACACACACACACACACACACACACACACACACACACACACACACACACACACACACACACACACACACACAGAATTATGGTACCAACTGGTATGGTACCAACTATCCACCTTGTGCAGCAGATACAGTGAAGCCCGATCTCTACTGTGTCATACGTCCTTGTCACTCCCCCAAAATAACATAATTTTCAGTGAGCGACCTGGTTGTACGACGAAGTAAATGAGCCATGATAACACAGTTACTGGCACAGGAAGAGACGCATACATTCCAGTCAGCCAGCGAATTCACTACACTTCCCTTCCTCTCTGAATGAATAAAAGCTTTTGTGGACGAGGGCATCATTACTGATACTGCTTCATTAGCTAGCTAACAAAGCTATTACTGGGCTCCGTTGAACTGCCCTTTGTCTGCCAGTCGCTTGGCACACTTCGATGTACAGAATATCTGTGTGTGCACACTCTCAAAGGGATAGTTCAACCCCAAAATGACTCACTTTCTATCAATTACACACCCCATGGAGAGTTGAATTCATGGAGATTTTTTTAGTTTTTGTCGCATTCCTAAGCTAATAAAGACCAGCGGCGGCTCTGGGTACTTTGAGTCTCCTACCAGAGACATTAGCATCTTTCCGCCGGTCATCAAATTATTGCCATAAGCGACAAATGCGAAAACAATCTCCATGAATTAAAGGCTTCATGTGGTGTGTAATTGATAGAAAATAAGTATTTTTTGGGGTGAACTATCCCTTTAATACGTGTATGTATGTGTTTGTTTTCTTATACTTGAGTTGTGAGTTGTGGTGTGAGTTTTAAAGCTTCAGAGTGAGGACATTTTAGGCAATTGAGGCATCTTTTGTGTGTGTATGTGCGTGTGCATGTATTTGTGTAATCTATGTTTGTTGTTTGTCATGTTGTATTTTGCAAAAAAAATGGAAGCTGTAAGTAAATAATACAAGATGTTGTTATTCTTTACAATGAGACGTGTGGCAGTAGATTAGATTTAAATAATCCTGTTATCCTGGTAGACTGTAATTACATCAAGGGTGCGAGCACAACTCCAACTACAGTAGTTTCAATACTACTGAGCTTTCTTACCGGGTGCGCGGTCTGGAAAAGTGACTTTACCAAAAATCTATATAAGAGAATACCAGCACTCACGGAACTGTCCATCATCAGCGTTGTGTCAAACAACCCTGATGAAGGCTTGTAGTAGGACACCTCCTTCTCCAGGAGCTTGACCCAGTCCACATACTCCGGGTTCCCCCTCGGCAACGCCGACATGCGTACGTTGTTCTGTCTGCTCTGCAGTATATCATGCCAACTTACATGTATAGTTCCGTGAGTGCTGGTATTCTCTTATAGAGATTTATTGTATAGCACCTGGTAGACTGTCCCATCAGAGCACCACTGTCCAGCCACTACTATTGCAACGCTCTTCTATTAATTAACAGTAGAATTCAGGGGTGGACGGTACTGTATATCACCCTTGAAATAACACCCAACCACACACACACATCACCACAGGTTGCACAAGAGTTAACACTGAATCAAGGGAAAGCAGTTATGCCAAAACAGCACAGTGATCAATAACCACTGCTGGGATCTCACCTACATTCACCACATACAGTAAGAACAACAACAGTGATGCATTGCAACGGTGACACTGAGACATGCATCAAGGTATAGAACACGTCATGCAAGCCCCACAAAGCTGCACAATCTTTGCAATGGCCAGTCCAAGAACAGTGAGAACAGAAGCAATAGAATCCAAGTCAATCAGTAGGCAGTCACTAAAGTATACGCAGTAAAATCCTCAGTGTTAATTTAAATCAAATGGAACTAAATGGACCCTATTTGTACCCTCCCTTCGGATCCTTACTGGTCCATTTGGTTCCATTTGTGCACTCTTTGGAGTTGAAACAACACTATGGATTTTACTGTGTAGTCGTGCCATATTTCAAGCATGAGGAGAGAGGCTGGGATTTGATGACCGCACACTAGTATCTTTCCAAATTAATAGATTTTTTAGATGTTATCAATAATAGACTATTTGAACAGTCACACAACGTTTGAAGCCTACTAATCAATAAGTCAATGCAAAAGAGAGAAAAGGTGAAAACAGGCGAAACCGTCTGACCAAACTCATAGATAAACCAAAAGGCAGTGCCTTCTCAAAAGTCATCTGTAGTCATGAACGTCTCCTTATCGTATTCGTAAACAAACAGTTCAAGTGCACACGGTAGAGTGAAATGCACAGAGTTCAGGGCGTAACACAAAGCTCGAGGAATAATAAAACACAGTGCCACAGTCCACATGCATCTAAACCAGGGGTCTTCAACAGGGGGTCCGGGACCCCTTGGGGTTCCTCAGAGTTACTACAGGGGGTCCGCCAAAATCTTTGAGTGATGGGGAACATTAGCCGAAAATAGCAGATCTACAAGCTTACAACACCTTGCGCGTTGTGAGCTTGTAGATCGGCTATTTTCTGAGATTTGGTTTAGAGGGAGAAAAAGAGGAGACCGAGTACAGAGCCAATGGTCAAGTTGACTAAACATTGAGGGTTTAAAAGGTTAACTATCTGAAAATACACATTAGCATGAATCCAACTAGCTATGAAATCTGCAACACAATCGTATACAATTATACAATATGTAGTGGGGGTCCCTGCTTCATCCGTCTCTCAGCTGGGGGGGGGGGTCGTTAGGCTGAAACACGTTGAAGACCCCTGATCTAAACTTGTGTGAGTGAAAGCAGAACTCGTGGGAGTCGACTGTGCGTGATCACCCAATAATAGCACGTTCAAAGGGTTCAAAACAACAACAGTGTCCTCATGCTTTCAATATGTGCTTCCGACAGCTTCCAGAGAGGGACTTACAGGATTGTTCGTCTGACTGAATAGCTGCTCAGCTTGCTACATTGCAAAGGGGTGGGTGGGTGGGGGGTGGGAGGGAGGGAGGGGGGGATGTGATTGAGGGGAGGAGATGAGGAAGCGAGGGGAAGACGCAGGATAGTATACGGTTAACATTTTTGATTGAAAAACCAGAATGAAGAACAGTGGTGTGGCACCATCAGGGCGAGAACAGACATGGTTACAGGTCATGTTGCACAGCTCGGCACCATATAGTCTCATTACAGAACATATAGATCATTGGTTCTCAAAGTGGGGTCCGGGGACCCCCAGGGGTCCTTGAGGGAGTTCCAGGGGGTCCCCAGCTAAATGATAGATTAGGCCCCAAATGGACCCTTATGGGTCCATTTGGGACATCTAGACCACTGGTCTAGATGTCAAATGTGGATAGGGGGACACGGAGGAGGATATACGCTATGAATTATGGCAGAACATAGACATAGGGTTATCTAATGGACTCAGCTCCCCTCATTTTGTCCAATGATGTGGGTGCAGCCAGGTGCGGGAATTCAACGTATTCAAGGATATCAATCATGATGGGACTCGCTAAAAAACACGGTTAGCAGGAAGTGGCGGCGCACGCTTCTCAACAACAAGCAGAGGTGGAAAGTAGCTTTACTTAAGTACTGTACTTAAGTACAATTTTGAGGTATTTGTACTTTACTTTTACTTGTACTCCACTACATCTCAGAGGCAAATATTGTACTTTTACTCCACTACATTTATTTGAACACTTTAGTTACTAGTTACTTAGTTCGCAGATATAAATTATTACATTATAAAACATACATTAACCACTTTAGCCCTATTTTATAACTCGGCTATTTGAAAATAGCCGATCTACAAGCTCACAACGCGTTGCGATGCGACGCGTTGTGAGCTTGTAGATCGGCTATTTTTAAACATTGTAGAATTTTTACTTTTGGTACTTTTGATGGCAAGTATATTTTGATGCCAATACTTTTGTACTTTTACTCAAGTAACATTTTGAACACAGGCATTTTACTTGTAACAGAGTATTTTTATATGGTGGTATTGCTACATTTACTTAAGTAAAATATCTGAGTACTTTTCCCACCACTGACAACGAGGCAGGTGCACCGACAGCAGGGCCTTGAGGCTCATGAGGCGCGCCCGAGTGAGTCATGAGGTGAGTGAGTGCCCATGCAGAGCAAACCAATGGCCTTGCACGTCAACGAGCAGAGTCTGGGCGGAGAGGGGGCCTCTTTGATCGGCGGGTAGGCGGGGCCCCACGCAACCTGCGTAGTGTGCGTGTAGGGAGAAGCGGCCCTGAAACTATAAATATTTTTAGTTCATGAATGTCACCATTCAACATAGCTAGCTTAGTTGGTTTTAGCTTAGCTTGACAAGATGACTCAACGCAAGCGAACAATAAAGTGCATCATTCACACTTCCGTGTGACGCAGGGCGTAGGCCTAAGGGGCGGTCCCCGGGTGAAACACCTGCTTTTTAGGGAGTCCCCAATCATGACAGCAGCCAGTGGCTAAAGGGATCCTTTTCACAGGTAGGCCTAAATGCAGTTGAAAGTAATAACGTTTAAGGTTTTGGGTATGTTTCATTTAGGTGTTTCTGTGTGCCAAAATGGCCACTGTGAAAAGGGTCTATTGATCCTTCATGGCATTTAGGTGCAATTTTCGGGGGAAAAAAGCTTTTTCTCAAGCGGTTTATTAGCATCATTAGTGCCCTCTGAGAGAATACAGTTTAAAGGGATAGTTCACCCAAGTCATTAAATTTTTTTTGTTTTTGTCGCATTCCTAAGCCAACAATTTGATGACCAGCGGACAGTAGGTAGCGGTTCCGGTAGGAGATACAAAAGAGACTTTGTGTCATCAAATTATCGAGGGTGAACTATCCCTTTAAGCAATATATATAATAGAGTTCCGCAAGCATCACTGAAGTGCCAATAAATGGTAAAGCATACCCTTGAGTGTAATATTGTGATTATACAACAGTTCCCATCAGAATAAATATACAAATATCAATAAATAAATACATATCAACATGTATTCATATTGTGGGGCATTTTGCTCTCAAAGTAACAACCTTTTTGTTATCTGTTATCCTGAAAATACATGGTCTCTGACAGAGACAACTAGTCCCTGTTTACTCAGCCAGCCCAGACCCACTGAGAAGGCTGTGTGCCAGACACATTTTCCCCAACTGAATCAATACCATACATAGAGCAACAAAACATAACTGTTAGCTCAATCTCATTGTAAATAAGATATTCGATAGAATATATAAAATGATAGAAATTAAAAACATTTAATGTCAGATTTAGCTACTATACTGGCAAACCTCCCATGTAAAATGCTAGCTGCAGCAGCGCTGCTCTGCCAAGACTCGGTCTGATCAGCACAGCTGATATTTATATAGTGATTAGTTTCATTTGAGAACGGCTAGGTGTGCCGTCATGCTCGTTTTGAGCACGGCAGGAGAGGCCATTTCAATCAATCAGATTGCTTGATCGAACTCGGAACTACCCGTTGAATGATATCTGACTGTTGAAACCTGCAGCCTTGTGAAAAGTGTGTGTTGGTGGGGAACGGGTTATTAATCATGCCTGTTATTAGTAGATGATGCTTCAATGTTATTCTCCATGGCAAGACACCACACAATGTTTGGGAATTAAGGATCACACATTCAGTCACTGTTAAAAAACAATAAGGCATTTTAATCTAAGAAAATGTGCTTCTAGTTATGTATGTCTAAGTAAAGAGTAACTTTACTCAAAATGAATTTGCCTTTGCTAAATGAAACTATTGAATGTATTTACATCACCAAATGTGTCACAAATTGCAAAGTAGGGTATAATTACTTGTCCTGAAATCAGACCTACTGTATGTATTACACTGGTTTAGTGATGATCTGGATAAATGAAAGGAATGACAGGATGTGATCTCATCTGCACTTTGAGGACGAAACACCTACCTTTTGCAACTGTGTCTCCAACTTACTACACTCCTCTTTTTTTTGCTCGATAGCCATCTCGAGGGACTTGAGCTTTGAGTCCTTCTTGAGGCCGTGAGAGGCCAGCGACGAGGCGTGCTCCTTCAGATCGATGAGACTGGACTGCAGGGGAGGCACACAGAAAAGATGCTGACCACCCGAGAACCAGCCAGGAAAGCAGACAGACAGACAGGTCAGCAACAATCCAGACAGGTCTGGTCTCAAAGCACCAGAGGGCACATCAATCACAACAGTCAGGATGAAATTAAAACGCAGTAGGGGGAAATCCCTGCCAGCACACCCCAGATATATGGCCGATTATGTACATTTTGACCTTGAGGGGGGACATTTTGACTTTTGACTGGACATGACCCAAAAGTTAAAGGTAGGGTAAGTGATATTTTTTGGTTAAAACAAAAAGTATTTTGTTAAAAGGTTAAAATACTATATTCTGATAGTAATCATTGCTATAGAGTGTTTGTTCAGTAACAGGAGTCTCCCCGTCTCTCCAGCTCTTTAATAAACAGAAAATACATTTTTCGGTAGGTGTCAAAATCTCAGCCAATCAGGAGAAAGTACCCATTTTTAAGCTTAATTTGTATAGTGTTCCAGTTCCAATTTTGCATGCTCAAGTCATTTCTTAGTGTCATCACTTCCAATTTCACTTGTTTAATCTGTATCCTGATTGAGTTCTCTGTCCTGGTTGGATAAAATTGGAAATGAAACTGAAACTGAAACGAAAATGCATTTTCTGTTTAATAAAGAGGTGGAGAGACAAGGAGACTCCTTTTACTGAACAAACACTCTATAGCAATGAGTACTATCAGAATATAGAGCTATTTAACAATTATTTTAACCAACGCAAATCACTTACCCTACCTTTAATCGTTGCTTCGGGGCAGCCTATACTGATCATTCCCAGTGGTGGAAAAAAAGTACTCAAATGTTTTACTTAGGTAAAAGTATCAATACTGCAATGTGGAAGTACTCTGTTACAAGTAAAAGTCCGGAATTCAAAATTTAGTAGAGTAAAAGTATTAGCCTAGGTATAAATTAGGGCTAAAGTGGTTAATGTATGTTTTATAATGTGATCATTAATTTATATAATCTATATAACTGTAGTGGAGTAAAAGTACAATATTTACCTCTGAGATGTAGTGGAGTAGAAGTAAAAGTATAGACAATTGGAAATACTCCAGTAAAGTAGAAGTACCTCAAAAGTACAGTACTTGAGTAAATGTACTTAGTTACTTTACACCACTGATCATTCCCACCAAGTTTCATGAAAATCTGCCCATCCATAGTCAAATGATTTTTGTTCACAGACATAGGCTTACATTATGTACTGTAGGCTTATGCATTGCTGCGGGCAAGGTACTGTAATTAGGCCTACTGCACGACAGAGGTTCTGTACACACTGTGTGCTGGGGCTGGGCGATATGACTTCAAATAAATAATATGTTTATTTCAAACTTTCGCCTCCATTACAATTAATGGATGATTATTTTTAATGGTAAATTATGAAAATAGCAGATTTACAAGCTCACACAACGGGTCGACGATGCAACACATTGTGAGCTTGTAGATTGGCATTTTGCTATTTCTGTACTTAATTAACACACACACACACACACACACACACACACACACACACACACACACACACACACACACACACACACACACACACACACACACACACACACACTCTTTCAGAACACAAGTGCCACCCTCACACACCCTTACACACAAAGAAGAAGAGGGTAATATCCCCTCTAATCCAATACATGAACACATGCTCTCTCTCTCTCTCTCTCTCTCTCTCTCTACACTGACCTCTTTCTCTGTTAATTCCAGCTGCAGAGTGTTGACCTTTTCCTTCAGGTCCTTGTTCTCCTTCTTGAAGGACTCCGCCTCTTCAAGGCGTTCTCTGTCCTCTCTTTCTCTTTGGTCCTTTAGACGCTCTATAATTCTCTCCTGTCAAGAAACGCACACAATTTCTGTGAAGTAGGTCTATGGGGGAAGATGTAAATAAACCTTAATGCATGTCCTCCTTGTGGGAAGACAATTCTGCCTCAACCAGAACAATGCTAACAATGCAATGACCATCCATCAGACAAATATATCAGTCAGGCCGATGTATTGGCCATTATCTGACTTTTTATTATTTATTATGCAGCGGATGAGTCCCAATTTGTTTTACCAACTTTCAAGCTGGCATCCTTAATTTGGGCATGTGGTCATTCTAGATAAACATTTTGAAACGTTTTCACGAATTTTCACATCAGTTATTTTTGAATAATTCTGAATTAAGTGGTTCAATAAAAGTTAAGTGTTAATTTTTTATCTATCAAACAATTATTTGTGTTTATTTATTGTTTTGCTTACATGTTATACGGTATGTTCTCAAACAGAAACCTCAATCAAATCTAGCACTTTTTGAAAACAATCCAGTCAAAACATTGGTCGTCAGTCTAAGGACTCGAAAAATGTGGCATCGGTCGGTCTCTAGACCTGTGTGGGTAACACTTGCTCATAAGGTACCCGTAATTAACGCTTAATTGATGATTATACATTATTTAAACGTTAATTAACCGCTAATTAACCGTTAATCAAGCATGAATTAAGAATGAATTAATCATGAATTAATTCTTCATGAATTCCTTGTAATTCATCATTAATTAACATCATTAGTAAATCATTAGTTAAGCAAAGTTACTTAATACATGATTTAAGCGTTAATTACATGTTAATTAAGCCTTAATTAAGCATTAATTCATCATGAATTCCTTGTAATTCATCATTAATTAACATCACTAGTTAATCATTAGTTAAGCAAAGTTACTCAATATATGAATTACAAGGAATTCATGCTTAATTAATGCTTAAATAATGTATTAACTAATCATAAATTAAGCGTTAATTACGGGTACCTTATGAGCAAGTGTTACCTATGTGGGTGTGTAGTAGCTGGAGGGTCTGTACCTTCTCAGAGAGCGCCTCCTCCAGCGTGGCCAGGGCAGTGTCTGTGTTACTGGAGTCGGTCTGCAGGGACTTGACCCTGTCCTTCAGGTTCCCCAGCTGCTTGTCCTTGTCCCGAAGCTGCTCCTGTAGATTCTCAATCTGACATAGGGTCAGGGGGTGGGTGGGGTCCATGGGGGCAGAGAGACACAGAGCCAGAGGTGATTATTAGCATGGGTTGAGGGCTTGTCTTGGATTCAGAGTGGGGTATCTCGAAGAATGATACCCTCTGCTGAACGGGACGGGACGCGTGCCAGGGTTTTACCGCAAAGGACAGCCAAGCCCTTCTTGCCCTTTCAGAAGGGAATTATATCCAGTGTCGTCGGATTGCCTGATCGGAGCCTCTTAATAAAGCTGCACTCACTGAGAATGATAAGAGAGCGTATATACAGTATAGTGAACACTGCCGATTACATACTGCTGATAACTGTCACAGGACATGCAGACAGAATAAGGCACATCATTACTGACCGGGCCAGCTATACAGCGATTTACTGTGCGACAATATCTGTAGGCGTATAGGGGGACAGAGTCTGAGAAACACGGTCACAGTAATGAAAGAGTTTTAGAAACGTAGACTGATAAGAGAGAGAAAGGAGTGAATAGAGGCATTGGCACAAGGCAGAATAGGAGCAGTATAACAGTGGAGAAAGCAGGAAAGAAAGGCAGATGGGCATGGACGAGGGAGGTCAGGGTGAGAGGGGGAGAGCGAGAGAGAGAGAGAGGGAGAGCGGGAGTAACACTCAAGAGTGTATTTATAGCAACACACTAGAGCCAGTGAAGCAGAAATATCTCCTTCCTTGTCCGTTCAAGACATTTTTCCCTGAGAGCAACAGAGACTCTCATCCCTTAATGGAGAGAGAGAAACCACTCGTATTTATTTTCTGACTCTAGTTTAGTTCAGTTTACTTGCGATCTTTTGCCATCTACATTAACAGACATCCCACCCTGGAAAAATTCATTTCAGGGAGGTCAAGAAAATATATGAACACATATATCTTTATATATGCCAAGTGTAACATATATGTGGATATATATGATCTATATATGACACATATATTTCCTATAAATCCACATATATGCACATATATGAACATGAATATGGCATAATGCAGCATATATGCAGCATATAATTGCCATATATTGACATATATTTAGTAGGTGGGCTCTATTTCCGGGAGACTCCTGCAACTTAAGGGAGAGGTGGGATGTCTGCATTAATTTCAATTTCCAAACTTCTGCAGATCTATAGACCATAATGGCTCACAGGTAGGTAGGGTGTAGTGCTTCTTATTTTTGGGTTTTTATGAATGAATAAATACATTTAAAACAATCAACAAACAAACAAACAAGCAAACATAATGTTTAAGCTCCAACCAATTCTTTCTTCCACTTATTCCAACCTGAGGGGCTACAAGCTCAGAAAGTTACAGAAGGTGAAGAGAAATAACTATTTTATCCTATAGAAGAAACTGATGCAGCACTTTTCAAAAGCAAGCATAGTGCTTCACATGTTGCATATACAGTAATCAGTGCGCGGGTGCGCGCGCGGGTGCGTGCTTCTCATCTCTCCTCTCTCATTCCTGTCTCTCTAATGCGGAAAAAAGCCCTGTTTTTTGTTCAGAGTAACAGATCTACAAGGTCATAATGTATCGCGATGCATCATGTGGTTAAGAACAGTCTGTGAGATGTCCACCTTGTTGTCTCTTGGGTGACTCTGCTGACCTTTTTTTGCAGGACGTTGATTTTCCTCTCCTTCACCTCCAGCATGTCCTTCATGTCCCGGATCTCCCCGGCCAGAGTGCCCTTCTCCTCCGTCAGGTCCTGGAGCTGCTTGGTCTTCTTGTTCAGGAAGGACTCCTTCTCCTCCAGACGCAGGCGAAGAGCGTCCACCTGAAGAGCACACAGCCAAGAGCACCTCAGAGACAGTCATAGTTAACCCTAGCATCCATGCATTCGGCGAAAATAGCCGGTCTACAACCTCAGTGCACGGCACAACACAACACACAGTGAGGTTCTAAATCGGCTATTTTCGGCGAAGATATTTCGTGTCGAGCGAAAACAGGAGGGGGGGCTAGTATAGACCCCTATAGACTACAGTAAGTAAATAGGGTTGAAGTTGTTAAAAGCAAATGAATCTAAAATGCTGTGAACAGAGTGTTGTAAACAATCTGTGATTGTAAACTTTTAATTATAGTGAATGTTATATTTATACGCAGCGCCTTCAAAAACGTGTGTTGCTATATCAGTGGTTCTCAAACTTTTTCATGTCAAGGACCCCCAAAATGATATGTTTTTGGTTGCCGATCCCCATCAAAATATATTGTTCCGGCCTGGGCCGCAGTGTGGCGGTCCAGGCACCCTAGGCTGCAATGCCAGCCTGACAGCGTGTCGCGGGTTCGACTCCCGATTCCGACGACCTTTGCTGCGTGTCACCCCCCCATCTCTCTCCCCATTTCCTGTCAGCCTACTGTGATCTATCAATAAAAGGCAAAAAGCCAAAAAAATATCTTTAAAAAAATATATATATATGTTGTTCCAGGGACCCCCAGAAGCAAAGATTTTTAGGTTTTAAAAAAAGTATGTATTCAAAGATTTGCACAAATGTGGTGCAGGTACAACTTATTTTTCTCTCTCTCTCCGCATAGTTTTTGTGAGGTTAGGGTTAGGTTTAGGCATAGTTTTGTCAACATGTGACGTCAAGTCAAAACTTTTCAGGGTAACTGACAGAGCGGCAAAATGTGATGCCTTGGGAGTGAGAACGCGTTGCATATACCATTACATTAGAGATGGTTAGGTTTAGGTTCAAGGTTGATGCATGCGTTTAGGCATGGGTTTTTTGGTGTGATCAGAGTCAGAGCGAGGATCTGGGAGGGCGGTTAGCCAATAAGATTGCATGACACCAAACTCCCGGATTCTGAGCTTGCAAAAAAAATGGTTACCAACTGCGTTTTGGTTCGGGAACCCTCTGTGTTACCTCTGTTTGCAGGATGGCAGCGCGTTGCTCCTTGGCAGTGAGAGACTCTTTGAGCACCTCTATGTGCTGTTTGCAGTCTGAGTTCTGGTTGTTGAGGGTCTCCAGCTTGGTCTGCAGGGCCAGGAGCTCCGACTCCTTCTTGGACAGCTCCTGCTTCAGCTGGTCAATCTGTTCATGACGACCATGGGGACATTATTTTAGCACATGTTCAAATATTTAATATTGTGTGTGTGTGTGTGTGTGTGTGTGTGTGTGTGTGTGTGTGTGTGTGTGTGTGTGTGTGTGTGTGTGTGTGTGTGTGTGTGTGTGTGTGTGTGTGTGTGTGTGCGCGCGTGCAGTGTTTTTTTTTTTACTTTACTGGAGTATATCCAGCTTTCAGTTCTTTTACTTTTACTTCTGCTCCACTACATCTCAGAGGCGAATATTTTACGCTTACTCTATTACAATTATTTGAAAACTTTAGTTAGATACTAGTTACTCTGTAGATTTATATCATTATTACAAAACACACTAACCACTTCAGCCCTATATACATTTCGGCCATTTGAAAATAGCCGATCTACAAGCTCACAATGCGTCGTGATTACAGATCTGCTATTTTCAAAAGATTTGTATACTTTTGAAGACTTGTGAAATGGCACTTTCTGCATAATGAGTACTTTCTACTTTTGGTACTTTAAGTACATTTTGACACCAATACTTTTGTACTTTTACTCAAGTGAATTTTTAATTCCGGACTTTTACTTGTAACAGAGTATTTCTACGTGGCAGTATTGATACTTTTACTTAAGTAAAACATTTGAGTACTTTCCCCACCACTGTGTGTGTGTGTGTGTGTGTGTGTGTGTGTGTGTGTGTGTGTGTGTGTGTGTGTGTGTGTGTGTGTGTGTGTGTGTGTGTGTGTGTGTGTGTGTGTGTGTGTGTGCGCGTGCGCGTGTGCGCGGGTGTGTGTGTGTGTTAGAGTTCTCAACGGGCGTGAAAATTAAGGCTCGGCCCTAACTGGGCCCGACTGGGCCGGCCCGAGGCTCGGCCCGAACCCGACTATTACCATCATGTTAGGCCCGAAAGCCTGAAAAAAACCCGAGGGGGGAAAAAATAAGATTTTTTTTTCTGTTCTGAATGTGTATTTATCTATTATTATTATTATTTTAAAAAATCATTAAAAAAATATATATATATTTTTTTTTTCATGGAGCCCGGGGCTCGGCTCGGCCCGACCAATTAGCATACTTTTGAGGCCCGGCTCGGCCCGAAAATGTCGGTGTGTGTGTGTGTGCGTGCGTGCGTGCGTGCGTGCGTGTGTGTGTGTGAGTGATGCACTGCATCATGTGTTACTGAGAACATATACTGTACGTGTTTACATGTACACACAGCAGCAGAGGTGCATACAGTATATTACCTTGTAGCAATATTACTTCCATAAAGTCAGCACTGATATAATAAAAGGCTTTTGGTTAGAAGGTTGGGTCAGCATAAGTAAAGCTTTCCCTACTGTTTTTCCGTCACCATGCTTTTCCTCTCATTAAAGATGCATTTAGGACCGACTCCCCTGCATTCGCCATGTATTATACATCCCTTCCATCTATGATTGATGAAAATAGCTCTAAAAATAGGAGAACAAAACCGTGGCTGGTCCGCCGCGCCTAGCTGACTAATATCATAAGAGGGATGTAAACATGGAGGCTTATAAAGCCTGATTCATACTTTGCCGCACAGCGGTGTTGCTGACCGAAAAAATAGATGTTTGTTTTCCTGATCTGCTTAAAACTCTGTAGCAGCGAGTCAGCATGAAAATCGGCATAGATTAGGCTCAAAGCTCCCAGAGACAGCAGACAGTACACCTTGATGTGGAAACCATGCTGTTGTGTTTAAAGGACAAGTTGATGACAACATACCGTACTGTACATCTCAACCGATCGAGGCCAGTTACCCACTTAACCACAAAAGAACAAAAGTAACTAAGTACATTTACTCAAGTACTGTACTTAAGTACAATGTTTAGGTACTTTTACTTTACTGGAGTATTTCCAATTGTCTATACTTTTACTTCTACTCCACTACATCTCAGAGGCAAATATTGTACTTTTACTCCACTAAAATTATTTTATTAAACTTTATTTACTATTTACTTTGCAGATACACATTATTACATTATAAAACATGCATTAATCACTTTAGCCCTATTTTATACCTAGGCTATTTGAAAATAGCAGATCTACAAGCTCACAATCTAGATCTACCAGTTGTTCAAACATTTTAGTACTTTTACTTTTGGTACTTAAGTACCAATACTTTTGTTCTTTTACTGAAGAACATTTTGAATTCCGGACTTCTACTTGTAACAGAGTACTTCTACATTGCAATATTGAAACTTTTACTTAAGTAAAACATTTGAGTACTTTTTCCACCACTGACAGAAAGTGGCTTTGTCATACAAAATGGCTTTGTCGGAGCCAGTCGTACAGTAAACAGCTTGTTGAAAAAGGGATTCATTTATTGAGAATTACAAATACTGTAAGTAAAGGGTGGTGGTTAGCTGGCACGGTGAAGCAATTAGGCACCTCTAGAATAAGCCTTTTGGATACATTAGCTAATTATATTGTTAAAGGTGTCCTTGTCATTGCCTATTGCACTGTACGAGAAAAAAGCAATGCCTCAGTCAGATAGTTGCCAACGAAACACTTTGGCTGATGACACCATCCATCCATTTAATGCTAAAGTGAGCGTGTTTCAGCTATGGCTGCCAGCTCAATCGGTTCACTTGGGTCCATACAGCATGCAGCGAGCAGTTTGTAGGATTACACTGAGCGTTTAATTGATGTAAATGACATTAAGGTATATGTCTGCACTGTATATCCAATTTCACTCTTTCTCCATCCTTCCATACAGTGTGTGTGTGTGTATACCTTGGTCTTCATGAACTTGGAGTGGTTCTTGTACACCTCCATTTGCTTGATCTCCTCCTCCCGGTCCTCTGTGTTCAGTAAGCCGTTCGCCTTCAACATCTGGATCTCGTCCTCCAGATCGCGGATGTTGCGCTCCAGAGAGGCGATCTTGGTGTCCTGATGCACGCAGCAAACATGCAGAAGAAGAGAGACACAACCTCACAACCCGGACAGGCATTTCCACAAAGTTGCGTGCGGCAAGCAACACAGTGCACCCGGAACATTGGACACAAGTGTCACAGAGACACACACACACACACACACACACACACACACAGACAGACAAAAGAGAAGCAGTGAGCAGCTGAAAGTGAAAATGAGAGCCCTACTGGGCTACTGAGACCTACTGGGCTACTGAGAGAGAGAGGAAGAGAGAGAGAGAGAGAGAGAGAGAGAGAGAGAGAGAGAGAGAGAGAGAGAGGAGAGAGAGAGAGAGAGAGAGAGAGAGAGAGAGAGAGAGGGAGGGAGGGAAAGAGAGAGGGAAATGGAGAGAGATAGAGATGGGGATTGATGTAGCTGAGAGCAACTGCGGTATCTATGGGTGAAATCAGATGCTTTCTCCACAGCTTCGCTCGCAGCCACTCAAGAGGATTAATCACCATTTGAAAATATTGAGCAGACATCCTCCAGCACGGAGACAGAGAGATCAGCCCGACCAGAGGGAAACGTGAGGTAGAAGTAAGAGACGCGCGCGCCGCGTTGCTGTAGTTGCCGGCAGATCAATGCAGAAGTTACAGTCTAGGACTGCGACTGGCGAGTGCAGCTTTTTAAATAAATAATACCAACGTCTTTAAGATTAGCCATGGTCCATCTCCCTCTCCTGCAGAGCATTGAACCAGAACCTTGTTTTCTCTCTCTCTCTCTCTCTCGCTCTCTCTCTCTCTCTCTCTCTCTCCTCTCTCTCTCCACCCCCCCCCCCCCCTCCAGGTTTTTCTGAACTTCTGAACTTCTGTGTCATGTCGGGGGGGGCGAGGTCTGGCCCACCAGAGAGGAGCATGGATAAGAAAAAAAAACCTTCCCTCGACACCCAAATGAGCGAAGAGACGCCGATATCAATGTTCACTAAATATGCACGGTGCACAGCAAAGTCCTGAGTGATGGTTTAAGTTTTGAGAGCTGCAGAAAAAGGACCCATATTCCAAAATGATCCATTTTCTGCACTCTCTGAGGACTTTGAGGTGCACACGTGTGAAAATAAGAAGTATCTCCTCTCATTCTAAAGACGTATAGCGTTGTTACCGAGACAGGTAAACAGCACTGAGAACATTACCGTAACAGACAGGACTATCATACTGTACCTCAGAGTCAGGTCAAGAGGTTTAATTCCATCCAAATGCTTTCAGTGGTTCACATCGACC